>NC_061511.1:171796712-171820341 GCF_022539505.1 Lolium rigidum | reverse complement strand
CCTTCACGTGTTCCTTGACTCCTACTGGTTCGATAACCTTGGTTTCTTACTGAGGAAAAACTTGCTACTGTACGCATCACACCTTCCTCTTGGGGTTCCCAACGGACGTGTGTCAACTACACGCATCAGTTTGCCGCGGCTGTTGCGCCTTTGCAGATGGACCCGTGCGCGCCGTTTTTGTTGGAGGATTCGTCCTCCTCGGGCGACTCGGACTTGGAGGAGCTGCTTGAAGATGACATCGAGCAGACGGCGGTGATACTTGCGGCGGCGGCGGCCACAGACGTGCGGCAGAAGAAGCGGAAGGGCTCGACCATGGGGCCACTATGCATCCCGCGGAACCGCGCCCTCGTCCACACCTTGCTCATGCGCGACTACTTCGCCGAGGTACCGACATACCCGCCCCATCTTTTTCACCGCCGGTACCGAATGCGGCGATCTTTGTTCAACAAAATCATCGCAATGTGTGAGGACAACACACTCTACTTCAAGCGCAAAAGGAATGCCGCCGGGCTCTTGGGATTTAGCGCGCACCAGAAAATTTCCGCTGTCATGCGCACCTTTGCATACGGCATTCCGGCGGACTATGCCGACAAGTATCTTCGCATAGGCGAGGATACGACATTGGAGTCTGTCTGACGTTTTTGCAAGGTTATGATGCGCATGTACGGGCCAATATATCTTCGATCTCCCAATGACGAAGACACCGCAAGATTAATGGCGGAGAACGAACAACGGGGGTGGTCGGGCATGCTAGGAAGCATAGATTGTATGCATTGGACATGGAAAAATTGTTCAAAAGCTTGGCAAGGTTTGTATTGTGGGCGGAGCGGTGACCCAACAATCGTTCTTGAGGCCGTTGCATCACAGGATCTTTGGATTTGGCACAAATTTTTGGTTTGCCCGGTTCACTCAATGATATCAATGTCTTGCATCGATCCCATCTTCTTGCCCGACTTGCTAAAGGTGATGCCCCGACTTGCAACTACATCGTCAACGGGAGGGAGTACACAATGGGGTACTACCTTGCCGATAGTATATACCCGGATTGGGCCACATTTGTGAAAACCATCCGAGAGCCAGGGAACAAAGCTGAAGCTGAGTTTGCAAAAGCACAAGAGGCAGCTCGAAAAGATATAGAACGAGCTTTCGGTGTTTTGCAAGCTAGATTTTTAATAGTCCGAGGACCTACCCGATTTTGGGATATGGACACACTGAAGGACATCATGACCACCTGTGTCATTCTAAATAATATGATCATTGAGGATGAGAGGGGTTTGAACTTGTCCTTTTTTCTTTGATAATGTTGGCACCCGGGTCAAACCTGCAAGAAATCTAGATACTGTGAGCATTCCTTGAAACATATCGTCAGATTGAGAATGAAAAGGATGCAACACAGCTCCAAGAATATCTTGTTCGCCACCATTGGTAAAGGCACAACAACTAGGATTTATTTGTGTTCCAATTTGTTTTTTGCTTCATTTGTTGTTGTACCATTTGTTGTTGTACCATTTGATTCATATTGTTCAAAAACATTTGTTCCAATTTGTATTGTTTGTAATGTATGACAGTAAACATTCGTGTAATAAGTTAGATTATTGTTGTATTTGTCGTATCAATTTGTGTAATAATTTAGATTGTGTTATTTTACAAAACCCTTTGTATCCGGTTTTATTTGCGGGCCGAAAAACAGCCGCGCGGTCCAGACGCGCCAAACGCGGCCCGCATAACATATTATTATGCGGGCCGCGTTTGGCGCGTCTGGACTGCGCGGCCGTTTTTCGACCTCAAAACGCGTTTGGGGTGGCCTGAATAGGCGGATATGAGGTTTACGGTTTGGGGGATCTGCTAGAGATGCTCTAAGACAACACCCAGACTACGAAAGAGTTAAAAGAGTTTTTCCAAAAGCAACGCCTCCATAAAGGAAACAATGCACGAGAGTTGCCGTCATCCGATTGAAGATCTTGGTTTTTCACCCTGGATAAACTCCGATTTCACAAAACAATTTCTCCAGTATGAGCACTGCCAGGAACAACCAATGAGGCCAGACCATGAACTTTCACCCTGAAAATCGCGACACGGTACCGAAGAGCAACACCAAAAATGTAGTCCACATGTGCTGCCACCCCCTCTTGGCAAGGACATAGCTGCAAGTTACCAAACACCAGCCACACATGAAGAATATGTGCATCAATTCTTCGTCGCAATGAATACACCTCTCCGCCCTTGCAAATCCGATCGTGGCTACCATGACTTTCTCCACCACTGTCGATATCATGAAAAACTATATTTAGACATGTCCGATGACACCGATAAGAAAGTGAAGCTTCGCGCCACGTCCTCATGAAGCCACACTGGCTAAAGATAAGGACGTGCACAACCAAATCAATTTCGATCTAGATATCCAGTGGTGCCCAGCCGCCATGCGTCAAACTGTGAAAATCTCCTAGAGGACGACTGAAACTCGTCGCCGGCCAAGTCGAGGAGGCCGACATGAAGAAGATCAAAGGCTTGGTGCTCGAAGATCAACAGGGCCATGACACCTTTATTCTTCGATGCGGACAAGTAGGTCCTACGCTGACATCCGCCACAGAATGTGTATGGCCGCCTTGATCCTTCCTGGCGGCAGCCTAGGAGGCAGTAGAAGTAGAGGAGAAGATGACCCGCGCCGCCCGTAGTCTACGGCAAGAGGCCGTCCAGGCCACGAGCATGCCAACGAAGCGAACACCACCACGTTGTCGATCGACAAGACGCGCGTTCGCGCCGGCTCCACCAATTCACGCTGCCGCTCCTCCCTAAGTGCCGCATCCCCGCCAGCCGTCACGTCACGTCACGTCCCGCGCCGCCAACCGCCGAACTAGGAGGGTTGGGAACCCCGCCGCCACTGACGACGTCGGGCTTTGCCCGGCGAGGATTGGTGGGAGAAAGGGAGGGCCTAGAGGCAGGGCCGACCCTATGTTTTTTGGGGCTCTTGGGCGAAGTCGACAAATGGGCCCCTTAAGACTAATATATGTACGCATATTTGCGATAGAAATAATAATAAAATGGTAAAAATATAAGACGTATTTTCTACTAGTTTAATTAGCTCAAATAAAAAACCAACTTACAATGGCTCCATCAATGCTTCACAAAAAAGTTTCTTTGCCATATTGTCGTCACTAACATTATCATCAAGATCTGCAATTATATTTAAAAAATAAAGTTACTTACTTACATTTGCAAAGTATGATGCTAGTTAGTTACTTACCATTATTCGAGGATTGTTCATTGAACTCAAGATCTCGGTCTATATTACCATCATCTTCTTGTCTCGGATCAGATATTGGCATTTGATTATTATTGTTGACATCATCACTACTTCTAGCTGAAAAATACTTATTTAAAGCACCTCTTTGTGATTCAATAAATTGATTATCTAGCTTCCTCTTTTTCTTTTTCGCAGCACCTGACAATTGTTTCGGCATTATAACACCTATAATAGTGAAAAAAATATCAAATTAGAACCCTGATCAAAATAATAAGTCATGAATTAGATGAAAATTAGACTAGAGATTTAGACTTACACAGGGGCATGCGGGGACGACACCGATCAGCGAGCTGTTGTCTGTTGATGAAGCAATCGGCAAAAGTCAGAGATGAAGAAGATCGTCTATTCCTAATCCTTTATAGGAATCAATCGAGGCAGCTATGCAGGGAGTTGGATCGATCGGTCATGCGCTCACTAACAAAAGAAGTCGTTCCCTGATTTAACGAAAGGTCAGTGCAGGGAGTTGAACTGATCGGGTCACGCACTCCGGCACTCACACATACTGGTGGTAGGGAATTTGTGCCCTCCTGAAGACTCCCTATGGAGATGGGAGTTGCACCGATCAGAGATTAGTTACAGGCCTTGATTCGCTGTCTCCCTTCCGTTTCGTACTGAATTTTTTTCCAGCCGTAAAAAGAAGATCTGGTCCTGGGCCCCCCTCTGGCCTGGGCCCTAGGCGGTCGCCCATAGCTGCCATGGGTCAGGGCCGGCCCTGCCTAGAGGGAGGCGGTGGGAGAAGGATTCCCGGCGGCTCTGGGTGGAAACCCTAACATATACCATGTATACGTTTTTCCTATCTTGTGGGCTGCATTTCCGTATCCGTGGTGCACACGGTGCACTGGAGTTGCCAAAAAAGAAACCATCACACTGATCGTTCGTACCGTACTAACCTATACTCCTATCCGCCTAAATTTATCAAGAACGGCTAGCATAAATTCGAAAGCACGGCCAAAGCGTGGCGAAGAAGAGATACGCAACCATGGACCTGCATATATGCGGGGCTAGGGGCCAGTAGGACCAGTGGACCTAACAGTGCAAGTGTGCAGCTCAATCAGGTCAAGTGGGGTGAGACGTCCAAGGCGGCCCTCGCTCGTAATTAAGGAACGAACACGTGCCCAATTCGTAACGAAGGAATCGCCTCGTCTGGGTGCAAGGCGCCGGGTGCGCCATGCGGTTTCATGTCGCCAGTTTAACTAATCGCACCTGAGGTCACGGGGGAGGAGGATTAATTAGGCACCAGCTCCACTCCTCGCACTAGTTTAATCCAGCTGAGAGAGTTTTAGTTTTGTATTGATTGATTGAAAGGCACTTTGCAAATAACGCATCCGCTAAGGCGCTGTTAATGGAGGGATTCGATTAGTTAATCCGGCGATTAGGAGGGGCGGAGAGAGGAGGAAGACGACTTGGTTTGGTTTGGTTTGGTTCGGCCTGGGTGGACGACTGACTTGGGACGATAAGAACGAGACACGCGCACCCAGAGACGGAGACCCCTCCCATTCCCATTCTCACTTCTAAACCCCTCCGTCGTCGTCTGCTACTTCTTCTAGAGTTCCTTCCAGCACCTGTCCATCGTCCATATATCGTTTGCTCCGCCGCTCCGCTTCCACGCACACCAACCGCCTGCTCTGCTCTTCGATTCCCCCGAGGCCCCATCGGCAAAGAAAACCCCTCTTCTTCTTTCTGGGGAAGTGCGCGGCCATGGCGATCGACCACGAGTCCCCGTTCAAGGAGCTCCGCCTCAAGAACAGGAGGATCATGGTAAACCCCTCCTCTCCCTTCCCTGCCTTGACATGCCATTCCTCTGCTGATTGCTTCAAGTTTCTTTTCCGTTTCTTGCCTTCTCTGCTCGTTTCTTGCCTTTCTGGGCAGAAGGAATCACAGGAGCCGGTTCCGTTACTGTTGTATTGGGCCCGCGGATTGCTCTCCGTGTTGGGGGTTTCAGTTCATGGCAATCCCGTGAGCAATGGCGGTCAAAGCGTTTATCTTGTTTCCCCTGTCCTCCTCTTTACTGGCCCCCGTTCTCGAAGGGCCTTCGGCCGAAACTTCATTAAGATAGAAAAAAGAGGTTTTACACAGAACCAACAGGCGTTGGCCAAAGACGGCTGAGGTAGCCGACAGCAAAAAAAAGGCCAAAAAGAGAGATACAAGCTGAACTCCCCCACAGACACTACAAGAGGATTTAAAAGGTCAAAATACAGCCAGCTGCCCTCCAGGTTCTGATGTCATCTAAAATCCGTTCGAAGACGCGATCAGCTCCATTGTACTCCTGCTGAAAAATACGTCCGTTTCTCTCCTTCCATAACCTCCAGTGCCCCCGTTCTTCTGCACCCGGCCGCAGTTAATGGCGTTTCAGTTTTTTGTTTCCCTGGCCCAGCATTTGGCCGCGGTCCAATTTGGGGACCAGTCCTAGGCTTCTCCACCAAGAAATCTGTGGGCGGTTCTTGTTCTTTGTTTTCGTCCCCTCTTTTGATTCGTTCGTCGCCGTTGTTCTTGGTTTTCTTTGCCTCCTTTGATTGATTGATTCCTAGGTGTTGATTGGTCTTATTAGGAGAGCGATTTCTTGATATCAATCCATGTTGGAATGCTAGTACAGGGAGTAATTCTTTTCTTGAGCTGACCAATCCACGGTTCTGTTGTGCAGGGAGGCGGCGCCCCTGAGCCGGACGAAGAGGAGGCCGCGGAGGCGCAGGTGGCGGCGCACGGCGAGGACCAGCACCACCAGCAGTGGCCGCGGTGGCTGCGCCCGCTGCTGTCGGCGCGCTTCTTCGCGCAATGCAAGACGCACGTCGACTCGCACCGCAGCGGCGAGTGCAACATGTTCTGCCTAGACTGCGCCGCGGGGGCCGCCGCCGGCGCCGCCGCGCTCTGCTCGCTCTGCCTCGCGCACGCGCACCGTGGCCACCACACCATCCAGATCCGCCGCTCCTCCTACCACGACGTCATCCGGGTCTCCGACATCCAGCGCTTCATGGACATCGCGGGCGTGCAGACCTACGTCATCAACAGCGCGCGCGTCGTCTTCCTCAACGAGCGGCCGCAGCAGAAGCAGACCGGCAAGTCTTCCGGCACCGGCGGAGGGAGCGCCAACCTCTGCGAGGTTTGCAGCCGCAGCCTCCTCGACAACTTCCGCTTCTGCTCCCTCGGCTGCAAGATCGCCGGCTGCTCCTCCGACGCCGGCGGCGCCAAGGCGCGGACCAACAGGCCTGGCAGCCGCGCCAAGGGCTCCTCGGAGTCGGAGGCGGCATCCTCCTCCTCCTCCCTGCGCAATGCCGCCAACCACAGCTTCACGCCGTCCACCCCGCCACCGCCGCTGCCTCCCGCGGCCAAGCGCCGCAAGGGCATCCCGCACCGGGCACCCTTCGGCAACCTCATCGTCGACTACTAGCTAGCCACCTGCAGCCATTGGCAATCCACATGCCCAGTTGCAGCAACGGAGTGAATGGAATGACAATGCGGCCACCACTTCGGTGGCCGCCATTGCCTTTGGTGGTGCTTCTCGATGTGGATTCCACCATTAGCTAGCTAGCCTTTCAGTCAGGAACAAAGCAAAGCAGGCAGGCAGCAAAGGTTGGATGCATGGACACACAACTGAGAAAGTACCACCATCCTTTTCTTACTGCTTAATCATCATCATCACTAGGACAGAAAGAAATATTGTTACATTACAGAGAGATTACTGTATATGATTATGGTCCTGCTCTATTACTTCTTCTATACTATTAGACTTCAGTTTTGTGATGTTTTTAGGCAATAAGCAATGCAGCTGTAAGCTAGCTAGAGTATCTGCATTTGCCACTTGTTAATCAAGTTTTGTGATGAATGGCTGTGGTTAATCAGTAGTGCTTTCTTCACCTGTAAATATGGTTTGCTAGAAGAGGATGACTGCTTGTTGATTAAGTACTATGTTGCTCACTTTTCAATCTTCTTTCCATATCGGTCAATGGATTGCTTCGGATTTTCCTTGTTCTTCAGTTTGTTGATCCTTAACTGTGAGGCATCTGCAAACTTGCTTGACACTGATGTTGCCAATTAGCAGACGCTGCCAAGTTAATGCCGCCCAACAAGCAAGCTACGCCTAGTAGACAGCTTGCGTTGATACAGGGGCAGCATGAATGTGATGGCCGGATTAATTAAACTAATCCTCTTGTTCTTTGCTCCTCTGTTTGAATTAAACTAGACCAAATCTAAACACTTGTGATATGATAGTGATTTGCTGGTCGAGCAGCCAGGGGTGCCAGCATAATTGCTGAAGCCGACGTGGAACGAGAATTGTTTGCACTGAAGAGGAGATGCCTTTTTTTTTTTTTTGCCTTATGGAACCAAGTAATCGCAGAAAGCATCTTTCTATCTATATGTAGTGCTGCAACTTTGCATCACCTACTGAATTTTTTCTTTCTCTGCCCTTTGAATCGATCCTTTCTAGAAGAATCATCTTTGGTTTCCTATCTTCAAAGAATACTGAACATTGTTTATATGCAAAAGAACAAAAAAGAATTGTATGTTTGCGTGAATTTTCCACGAAGGGAACAACAATGGAAGGCAGGAAAAGACTTTTCCCCTCTAGTTTTAAAACAGCAAAGCCTTTGGAAGTGTGGTGGATGTCGATGTAGATAGAGAGAGACGTGGATTGGGTAGAAAGATGCTCTGCAATGTAGGATTCGGTTGGTTCGTGCCAATCTCTGCCAAGTCAAACTCAGAGACGGTACAGTGTCGAGGAAAAAATAATGACGAATCAGACATAGGCATTGTCAAACATTACATGATTACATCTGAATTTTTCTTGCGTCCTACAAATGACCATGATGCTTCTCCTGCTATGTCCTTGTGAACCATGGGTACCATCAATTATTTGGAAATTTAAAAGATGAGTGTTAGACAAAACTTGTGATTTATATCACCATGCATAGAAGTTTATATGCAGATAGGACAAAACCATTGCAGATAAATCTAACCTCTCCCCCGAGGCGGCGGCGCCGCCCGCCGTCCCCGGGGAGTTCCCCTCCGCTCCGCCCTCCTCCCCTCCCCTACAGGCCCCCCTCCTCCGCCGCCGTCGCCGAGGACGCCGCGGGGCAAAGCCCCCGTGGTGAGGCGGCGGTGGCGGCTCGGTCCTCCGTCGGCGGAGCGCAGCGCGGCCTGCGGGAGCGTGTGGGGGCGGCGGCCTACACCCTCCTCCTCCGTCGACTGAACGCAGCGGGATGGCGGTGGCCGGCGGATCTCCGGCGGCCGGCGGCGGATGTTGGCTGCGGTGTGGTCGGATCTGGGTCGGAGGTTCGGATCGCGATCCATCGCGGCTGCATCTCGTCAATGGCACGAGGAGGCTTCGCTGGGTCTTCTTCGCGGCTTGAGGACGTCCGGGTGTTCGGCCCGGGCATGGTGGTGGTGGCTGACTTCATCCACCGAAGGCAGTCGGCCAGGCTGGCTGTGTTGGATTTTTCATCCCACTTCCAGCGCCGGCAGCGAGACGGGGAGGCATAGTAGCCGGTGAAAACCGAGCCGACTCCGGTCATGGCGGGCGATGGCGGCGTCTGCGCCGTTATCTTGTTGAAGGCATCGTCAAGCAACTATCGCTAACCTACTCGTTCCGGCGGCGAGTTGGAGGAGCTTGGAAGCCGGCGATGGTGTCGCCGGTGGAGGGTTGGAGTGGCCAGCCCAGGATGGTCGCCGACATGGGGGTCCGACCTGAATAAAGGCGGCGGTCCTAGGGCCTCTCTTGCGTGAAGAGGAGGACCTACCGGAGGCCTGGACTCGTGATCTGGTCGGAGTGTTGAGTTCCGGAAGGCTCCACCGATGAATGTAACAGTTGCTTTTGCCCGGAGTTTGTTGGATCGGAGGTATTCGGTCGTGCGCACCCATGTTTTTATTCCGACCGATTGGTTCTGGAGGGAGCGGCGCGAAGCTCTTTTTCTTTGATTGACATCAAGTGACTATGGATCCATGATGAAAGTCGGAAGAAGAGAATTTCATGAAGGCCGGAGGGGAGGACTAGCTTAGGGAGGTTCAAGTCTTTGTGATGTTGAGGGACTTGCTTGGTGTTCCGGGCTTCACAGCAGCGGTATGAAAGTGGGGGCGACAACACAGGTGAAGTGCAGAGTCCTACCTTTCAGGGTGAAAACCCAAGGTCTGGCCTTAATTGGTTGTACCTGGCAATATCCTTGGTGGAGACATTTGTTTTGAGAGCGGGAACTAGTGTGTAATTCAGGTGTTGTCTTGGCGGTGGATGTATTGCTGTTGTTAGGCACGAGATATTGTAGCGGGACTTTTGTTTCTTAGTTTTCTTTTATTGTTTTTGGCTGTGTGCATCCGTAGTGCCATTAGGGTGGTGCGTTGTTGCAGAGGCTGGGTGTAATTGGTATCTTCTTGATATTAATATATTCCCTTTATCGAAAAAATGCATAGAAGTTTATCGTTCCGAAACTTCATCTAAAACCGAAAACACAGTTGATGAACGAGACAGGACAAGTATGACGTCAACCTAACACGTCAATTGCTATACAAAAACCAAAACAAAAATATCAGGTCCCAACATAAGGCAGATTTTTACATGACCAGTCCGCACACAACAACATGGTGCATTGGTGCTTGCAAGAAGGAGGTGTTTCGAGGCTCTGTAAAAATTCGACACAAGTAGAGCTGAATTCGTGCCCATTTGAGAAGGTGTCTACGATGTGAGAACTGGTCCCGGTTCACCCGGTCTGGCCCGGACATGGCTCGAGTAAGTTGGATGCATCACCGACGAGTTGGTACGATACTTCAGTAAAATCGAGATTTGTGTAGATTGCTTTAGCATATTGCAAGCGCATATGTTGATTTTTGCATACATATATGTATATTGTTGCAATTGCTTTACACATTTGTTGTGCATTGCTTGTTTTATTGCAAATCTCTTTCTTCGTTGTTGCTTCCGGTATGTTGTCTTTTCACATTTTGGGTTGTTTCTAGAGCACATGTTGACTTGTTGCACATCCATATTTTTTTGTTTGTTACGAGTTATAAGATGTTCTAACTTTTCTTGAGTTGTATGTATATCTAGACGCATCTCGATGTATATGTTCACTAGTATATAGCCCACATTAAATACCCAAAACATCTTATAATTCAGGATTGGTGATTTCTTTTCCTTATGCGTGGGTGTGCTTCAGTTGTTGCAAATAATGGAATGGTTCTTGATAGGGTCACATTCACAATACTACGACGACAATGTATCGGTACAAAAGAAAGTGTTGCATCCACCGCTTTTGTGTGAAAAAGGCCTAAGGCCATATATTATCTGAAATCAAGCCTTATCAGAACATCTTTACAAGGAAAAAAACACAAGTTCTTGAAAAGTTGAGTGTCATCTTCCTTCCGCACCTTGACGACGCGCCGTGAGCAATGCTCGGCACCGCCAATGACGAAAATTCCAAAGTTCATCTTTTGTAATTAGATCGACGGCTGACGAGGCGACTGGTTGGGAGCTACTCGCCTAGCATCGACCGCTGATATAATGTACTCCCTCTGATCCATAATAAGTGTTTGATCATGGATGGATCGAGGGAGTTGTTATTATAGAGTTTCTTTTGTGTGTTCTAGACTTGCTAGTAATTAGAGATAACATGAAAGCAAGTCATTGGAGATATCATCGTCTCATCTCATCTTTTATCCATAGTGCTTGTCTAATAATAGAGATATAGTATCAACAGACTATAATAATCATGTTTTTTCTTACCCCAAAAGAGAAAAATCTCGAGATGCTTGCATTCCGATGTTTCTTTGGTGAGCATTTGTGAGACATCTGCTGCGGCGCCGGTACGGAATCCGACGGATTGATGTGCACGTTGCAACCTGCGCGTGTGCTACTGCTAGCCGTGTGGGTTGCCATGGCACACGGTACGGTTGCAGGTCCTACTCGCCGTGGGGCTCCACACGCGCGCGTGTGTTGGGACGTTCACGTCGACGTGTCGCCGCCTCATCAGTTGCCACGGACGCGTGTCGCGCCTAGGTGGCGGCTTCGCTGGCTTGGGGCGGGGCTTTGGGCTTTCCGGTAGCCGCCGGCCGGCCGCGCGCCGCCTTTCCTTAGCCCTGTCTTGTCTTTATCGCTGGGAACGAAGGCAGGCAGGAAATGAGCTGGACCGATCGCTCCGATGGCGTCATCCGGTGCGTCGGCGTTCGCCGTGCGGGCCGCAGGGTCGGTCGACGTCGACGTTGCTTGTTTGGTCGGCACGAGTCTGGAGGAGCTGCACTTTCCTCGCCTGATCGATCGCCTCTGTTTCAGCGATGGGATGCCCCGTTTCGTGTCTGCGTGTGGGTATCTACGCGACATCATCGTCCGAGTGATAATAGGCCACCATGATTCATGCTGCACGTAGCGCTGCTGTTCGTGGCTGCTGCTATGGCGCCACGTACGCGCCCAGCTAACTAAGCTGACTCGATCGACCACATAGCTGGATCGAGATCGATAGATAACCCAGCAGTCAGCTAATTAAGCTAATTTAGGTGTAGTGGACTCTGGGAGACTTTTCTTGCAGCGCAAACAAGGTGGGGCCAGCTGCTTTGACTGAGCGGAGTACGTGTGGTGTTCAACTGTTGGTGCACGGGCATGCAAGTCAGTCAAAGTCAAAGATACAAGGATGGAAACAAGACTTGGACTTGACTTCCGCGCCAGGGGACGGACTGCTTCCTGCCTTCTTGCTTGCTCGCTCGCTCGCAAGGTCCGTCGTCTCTTCTGCCGGCCATCTTGCTCCACGTAGTCCACCCTCCATTCATCACCTCCCAGCTCACCCTGTCCATGCTCTCTCTAGTCTCAACCGGATCAATGCCAATAATTTAGGTTCAGTGAGGGCAACTGATATGACACGGCAGCGCTTAGTACGGATCGTTGTGCTATAAGTACATTCACAGAATTTGGACTTTATCGTTTAAGTACAAATAGCTTGTTTGGTTTTTGATTTATTTATTCAAAAAAATGACATTACGGAGTTCGAAAAGCATCGGAAGAATCCTATATGTAAGAAATGTTGTATTGTACCAAACTGTACAGTTCCAACTCGAAATACCTTATATTTTAGGTTATGCAAAGTTAGCAGAAACTTTTCTTTGGTTGCTCATACTTGATTGTCTAAATATCTCAAGGAAAAATTGGCATCTAGATTAGGCCATAAATGCGTGCTATGCAATATTTCGGTGCTTGAGACTAGGGATCACATCTTCTTCGAGTGTGACTTTGCCAAACTTGGTTGGAATTCACTTAACATTTGATTGCTAATGCTTGATCGCCTAAATACCTGTAATGTCCCAGGTTTAGAGACGATCGAGGGGTAGATTTTAGAAAGGGATGTGCATTGCATAGTAAATTCTGGGGAAATTTCGCGCTTTTAAACAAAAACTGCATCGAAGGGGGACAAGTTTCTCTCTCGACACCTTACAGGGTTAGGGTTTCGAGAGTGCGACAAACTTGTAACTCACCTAACTAAATTAGGGTTTTGAGAAGAGAGGAGAGTATTGCATTACAACTTAAGTTGCATGATTGAATTCAAACACAAGAACTTTTGAATTTCAAATTTAAACATCATATGAATATCTCATAATTCAAAATTGAGGTAATTCATTAAACAAATATGAATAATCAAGAATATAAACATTACATTTATTTAGTAAAGCTCATTAGGGAAACTTTGAGCTTTATTAATAATCACACAAGATACAATGTCAATTACAATATCCAGAATTGAGATATAAATTTACAACACATTACAAGAATTGGAGAACTAGAATATTAAAAGAAAAAGAAAAGAAAATTACAAAGTAAATGATCTATCCTAAATTCTATAAGATGAGTTAATCTTCATCTTGATCATTCCAAAGTTCCCTGCACACAAACACAACAAAAAGAGATTATGCCAAGTGGTAAAACCACTTGACAGGTTAGTAGAAGAATGAAAATTGAGTAGATATGGATCAGTTCTGCCGAGCTGATCATCTCTCAGCCAAGTTACAAGCCAGATACCAAGAATGTGCACACACACACAGCTAGGCTGCTCACACAGCAGTGTGCATGCAGCACACCACACACACACAGCTGGTGAGTCACCAACAGGCTGCCAGGCCTTGTTGTCGACCGCAGGTGGAGAGGGAGATCATATAAAAACCTCTCCAACAGAGTGAACCCTAGCTCATTCATCGACATGCAGCTTGGTAAGTCATCGAGAGCAAGAACACTTAGAACAGGAAGAACACATAGCTAGAACCCTCATCCAGGAACAGCTCAAGCAAGGAACTCGTCTCCTGTTGAGAAGTAAACCATGGAGTAGATCAAGCACAAGCCACAAGGAGGAGCAGGGCAAGCTAAGAAATCAGCACAGAAGCAAAACCTCTACACCAACACACTATTTCTAGGAGCTGGAGTGAGGTATACACCTTAACATGAACAAACCGGATGGTTTTGTTCATAAATTGCACAAGCATGATCTCCAAGACACCAACAAGGGTAGAAACCCTATATGTGAGTCATCATATGGCCACCGGCCAAATTGGTGCAAGTGAACAAGAGAGAAACAAATAGGAAAGCACCTCGGGAACATTGGCTATGCCAAACCAGTGACATAATCAAAGAAATCCAACAAGGGATGATCCTATCTAGCTAATCAGTTTCACTCAAAGCACCTATAGCCACTACACCATCGGACGAGATAGACTATAAAGTGTCTATTCTTGTTTGTCAACATCAAAGATCACCGGAAATCCAACAAGGAATTACCCAAGTGATGCATTCACTAAGCTATAGCAAGCCAACCAGGGTGGGAGCTACCTAAACAGCAATGAATTGCTGTCAAGGTTACCTCAACCACTGAAACAGCCAAACCACCAAGCCAAGCACCAATATCATCACCCAGATTTGGGTTCAAAGTGGAGCTAGGGTCCCCAACCACTGTTGGCATCCCTCTAGCTCCATTAAGTTCATCACAAGAATCATCACTGCAAGCAGTTCATCTCACTTATCCATCAAACAAAGCAAGATAATACAGATAAATGAATTATACAAGTAACCAAGTCACCAGAATCATGCTAATGATCCACTGGATCACTGCAAGTATCAACAGGTGCTTGAGCAAGTACCAACACACCAGGCCAAGCCTGTGTGATACACACACACAGCATAGAGTGAGCAACAGTGAGGCACAGTCACCAAATAGCAGCTTTTACAAGCAACTGGTGATCATATGAACACCAGAAGCTTGCTAGAGCTTGCTACTGCATGCTAGAACTCATTCTAAGCATTAACACATGGACAGATAATTAAATTAATCATATAGCTGAACAATTGCATCACGGATAAGGGCATCGGGCATCACAATTGTATCCGAAGCACTTCATCGAAGAAAGGGGCAGTTAAAGTAACAACTAGGCTCAAATGAGCATGTCTATGAATTGAAGCACGGATATAATCTCATCGAGAGCATCGGCACTTGCCAAAGGCAAGGATCATCACGAAGCATGATCGAGTCGGGGAAAGCAATGGCATGTACAGGAAAGGCATAATACATCAAGCAACAACAGGAGCCACTAAATTACACGGAAGCAGCATATGCACCACAGCAGCATACGCATGGCAACAAGCATATCGCATCGCCTAGGATCCATGGCAACGACAGAGAGCACAGCAGCTTACACGCATTCACGAGCAAGCACGGCAGCAGAGCACATAGGTGTAGAAGCGGCAAGACAATCAGGTGGGTGCCGGGGCATCCGGAGGAAGGAGAAGAGGTAGAACAAATGGCGTAAGAGAAGGAGGAGCACATACCGGGGAGGCGGTGGTCGTCATGACCACGGCGGCCACGGCGGCGCACGCCGGTGCACACGGCGGCACCGGGCCCGGCCAAGCCAAGCCACGGCGACCACCACGAGCACCCCGGCGCAGCACCACGCGCCCGGGGAGCGCCGGGAGGAAGGTACACGGCTTCTCCAACGCGCGGTGGCGGCGGACGCCACGAGCCGGGCGCACGGGAGAGTCGATGGCGAGCGAACGTGGACGCAAGCGTCAGATCGACGCGGACCACCATGTCCGCCGTCGAGAGGCGGTCCAGATCCGCACCATCTCGTCGCCGGCGATGGTCGGAGACGGCCTGATTAAAGCGGCGACGGCGGAGGCGATTTCGGCGTCGCAGGAGCCGAAAGGGGAATTAGGGTTAGGACACAGCGAGAAGACGACGCGACTGGGTCGGTTGGACCGAGCCCACTGGGCTGGTCCAACCTAACCAGCCTCGGCCGCCCGACAGTGGGCTCGAGGGGTATTTTGGACATTTCCAAAATACCCATTTAAATGAGAATTTCCAAGAATTTTAGAAAATAAAATAAAGCTCTAAAAAAATAAGTAAAAATATGAAAATTAATCAGCATAAAATTCTCTATCTAAATAAAATATCAAAGAGAATTTTTGAAGACAAAGAAGAATAAGTCTTAATTTGATGATTTAAATAATGATTTAAATCACACATATTATTTTCAATAATGAAAATAAGTCCATTAATGCATTTGGACTTTAAAAACACCTTGACAACATTTCAAGGTTGTATTTTATTATAAATCAAATATTCCTAAATTACTCTTAGTATTAACCTCTTACATAAAATAATAACGACATCGGAAGGGGGGAACAAACCCTAAAAACTGGAATCATGCATAATTGCTTCTTTAACCATTGCCCTTAACGGACAATGATGCTATTTTTCGGAGACGAGAGGACAAGGGTCAGTCCACACCTTCCAACCGCAAAACTTTGCGTTGTTCGAGCAAGTTCATCGCTTGCTCATGTCATTTGAGTATTTCTATCAAATTACTTGCAAAGTACTATGATTATCACTATTGCATAAAAACCAAAACCACTACTTTCATAACTATGAATATGACGCCATGGAACCATGGATTGTGTTGATATGGTGGAGGTTCCATTGCAAGGGTTAATATCCATCTAGGATTAAACAACAAATGTCGCCAGTGATTCTTGTGCCGTAATACCCGTGTTAACCATAAGATCCGGAGTGGGACGGAGTAGTCAAAAGTGTTTCCACCTCTCGTACATCAACGGATGCGCTTACCGTAGACACTTGACCCGAGGTTGGGCAAGCGGTGGGGTGGGGATCCCATTCTAATTCCCCACGGTAAGTGGTCTATGATGGGTTGCAGCTACCGGCGAAGGAGTTTGGTTAACGAGTCCCAAACCGTTGTCGTGGTCGGGGTCCATCCTTAATTGGTGTAAGAGGACCGACGAGGACCCAGTGGTCGGGGTATGCAACAAAGGGTGGGTGTGCGAGGCAGCGGAGGAACATGATTGGCTAGACCTTATACCGGGCCTCACACCGAAGGAAGTGTGGACGGGAAAGCTGCCCGGTTGGCACCAAGGTTAAGATCTCTTATGGGTAAAGCAACACACCTCTGCAGAGTGTAAAGAATCGTGACTCGTCACTCCCTCGTTCCGGGATAAGGAACTGCGAACGCGGCCGGAAAGGAGCTCCATGAAGTTCTAGTAAACCGGTGAAGGCCGACGGACATAGCTCTTTGGAATAAAAGCAATCTCTTGAAGAAATGTTTACCAAAACTTGCATTGGTATTAGACTTTCCGGTCTAATATCGTAGCTAGTGCATTAAACACCTCTTATCTATAATGAACTTGTTGAGTACGCTCGTACTCATACCACTCTTAAATCCCATGCTTAGATTGTCCGAATCGTCCGGAGGAGGACTACGACAACAATGAAGGAGCCGAGATCATCGGCTACGAGGAACCGGACCTCTCAGGAGGAGTTGAAGGCGTAGACTACCTCATCGTCTACGGATCCGGAGAGGCTTCCGGAGGAGAACAAGCCTAGGGATATTCGCTAGTAGTAGTAACCGAGCAGCCTGAACTCTTAGTATTTAGCTGCTCGATGAAATAAATGTTTAGTTTAATGAAACTCGGTATTGTAAGTTAAGTTGGGTTCACCTCGAACCCAGGAGTATTCCTCTTAGGACCCAAGACGAGCTCCAAGACGACATGTGTATGTTAATTGTAATAATATGTGAATGAGTTATGGACCCTGCTATGTTCTGTTGTACTACTCTGAGGGATGTAATATTTGCGGAATGGTACTTCGTGAATGTTATATCAACGACCGGCATACTACAACATGCAGTGGTATGCGTGGTCACCACGGCTTGGTATCAGAGCAAAAGCTTTGACCTTAGGTTGGAACCTAGTAAATGGGACCAAACGTTAGGAGTCAAATAGGATTAGTAAAGAATTCTCTAAAAATATGGTGTATATTCAATTGAGAATACAACAACCATATCTTTTAGTGCGATAATTCTTTATTATCTCTATTATGATGCATTATTACTAATCTCATAATCTTTCTATTTCTACAGCCAACATGGCAAGTTCGCGACCGGGAAGAAACGTGAAAGTTATGGATTCCACACTGAACGAGTACCAAGGAGGACTTGCAGATATCTTACGAGCCATGTTACTGGAATTTGGGTGTGATACGTCTCCAACGTATCGATAATTTCTTGTGTTCCATGCCACATTATTGATGTTATCTACATGTTTTATGCACACTTTATGTCATATTCGTGCATTTTCTGGAACTAACCTATTAACAAGATGCCGAAGTGCCAGTTCCTGTTTTCCGCTGTTTTTGGTTTCGTAAATCCTAGTAACGAAATATTCTCGGAATCGGACGAAATCAACGCCAAAGTTCCTATTTTCATCGGAAGCATCCGGAACACCCGGAAGGACCGAGAGGGGGCCACAGGGCCACCAAACCCTAGGCTGGCGCGGCCGAGAGGGGCCGCGCCGCCCTATGGTGTGGCCCCCTGTCAGCCCTCCTCGCGCCGCCTCTTCGCCTATAAGAAGCCCCCGGATCGAAAACCCGAGACCAATTGACGAAACCCACGAAAACCTTCCAGAGCCGCCGCCATCGCGAAGCCAAGATCCGGGGGACAGGATCTCTCGTTCCGGCACCTCGCCGGAGCGGGGAAGTGCCCCCGGAAGGCTTCTCCATCGACACCGCTGCCATCTCCACCGCCATCTTCATCACCGCTGCTGCTCCCATGAGGAGGGAGTAGTTCTCCATCGAGGCTCGGGGCGGTACCGGTAGCTATGTGGTTCATCTCTCTCCTATGTAGTTCAATACAATAATCTCATGAGCTGCCTTACATGATTGAGATTCATATGATGATGCTTGTAATCTAGATGTCATTATGCTAGTCAAGTGGGTTTTACTTATGTGATCTCCGGAGACTCCTCGTCCCACGTGTGTAAAGGTGACGAGTGTGTGCACCGTGTGGGTCTCTTAGGCTAGATTTCACAGAATACTTACTCATTGAATGGTATAGTGAGGTGCTTATTTATATCTCTTTATGATTGCAGCATGTTGTATCACAATTTATCTATGTGCTACTCTAGTGATGTGTTATTAAAGTAGTTTTATTCCTCCTGCATGTGTGCAAAGGTGACGAGTGCGTGCACCGTGTTAGTACTTGGTTTATGCTATGATCATGATCTCTTGTAGATTATGGAGTTAACTATTGCTATGATAATATTGATGTGATCTATTCCTCCTACATATGCATGAAGGTGACGAGTGTGCATGCTATGCTAGTACTTGGTTTAGTAGCGTTGATCTATCTTACACTAAAGGTTACTTAAACATGAGCATTATTGTGGAGCTTGTTAACTCCGGCATTGAGGGTTCGTGTAATCCTACGCAATGTGTTCATCATCCAACAAAAGTGTAGAGTATGCATTTATCCGTTGCATTATGTGATCGATGTTGAGAGTGTCCACTAGTGAAAGTGTAATCCCTAGGCCTTGTTCCTAAATACTGCTGAGTTACTACTGCTTGTTTACTACTCGCTGCGTTACTACTACTTGCGTTACTATCGCTTGTTTACTTGTTTCTATGCGTTACTACTGCTGCAATACCACCACCATCAACTACACGCCAAGCACGTTTACGGCACCGTTGCTACTGCTCATACTTATTTATACCACCCGTATTTCACTATCTCTTCGCCGAACTAGTGCACCTATTTGGTGTGTTGGGGACACAAGAGACTTCTTGCTTTGTGGTTGCGGGGTTGCATACGAGGGATATCTTTGACCTCTTCCTCCCCGAGTTCGATAAACCTTGGGTATCCACTTAAGGGAAACTTGCTCGCTGTTCTACAAACCTCTGCTCTTGGAGGCCCAACACTGTCTACAGGAAAGGAGGGGAACGTAGACATCAAGCACTTTTCCGGCGCCGTTGCCGGGGAGGAAAGGTAAAAGGCTCTCATACTACGGTCCCAGGTAAAGTATTTTTCTGGCGCCGTCGTGTGTGTGCTCAAAGCTATTTCCTTTAGATCCTGCAATTGCATCTTGTTGTTTCTTGTTTACACTAGTTTGGCATAATGGACAACAATGAGCTTCTTATTCTATTTCCTGAATTAAAACATGGATTGTTTGGTGCGAAAATTAAAAAACCTATGGAACCTTATTTGCATGCTTGGTAGTAATATTAGTATGAACGCTTCGAACACCATTGTTGATAATGATATAGAAAGTTCTAAGCTTGGGGAAGTCTGGTTTGCATGATATTTTTAGTCCCCCAAGCATTGAGGAGAAAATTTTCTTTGATGATACTTTGCCTCCTATTTCTGATGATTATAATGATAGTGGTCTTTTGATGCCACTTACTGCTGAGAGTAAATTTTGTTGTGATTATACTATGCCTCTTACACTTGATGAGAATAATAATGGTAGCTACTTTGTCGAATTTGCTCCCACTACTACTAATAAAATTGATTATGCTTATGTGGAGAGTAATAATTTTATGCATGAGACTCATGATAAGAATGCTTTATGTGATAGTTATATTGTTGAGTTTGCTCATGTTGCTACTGAAAGTTATTATGAGAGAGGAAAATATGGTTGTAGAAATTTTCATGTTACTAAAATGCCTCTCTATGTGCTGAAATTTTTGATGCTACACTTGTTTTATCTTCCTATGCTTGTTACTTTGCTCTTCATGAACTTGTTTATTTACAAGATTCCTATGCATAGGAAGCATGTTAGACTTAAATGTGTTTTGTATTTGCCTCTTGATGCTCTCTTTTGCTTCAAATACTATTTCTTGCGAGTGCATCATCAAAACTGCTGAGCCCATCTTAATGGCTAAAAAGAAAGAACTTCTTGGGAGATAACCCATGTGTTATTTTGCTACAGTACTTTGTTTTATATTTGTGTCTTGGAAGTTGTTCACTACTGTAGCAACCTCTCCTTATCTTAGTTTTGTGTTTTGTTGTGCCAAGTAAAGTCTTTGATAGTAAAGTAAGTACTAGATTTGGATTACTGCGCAGTTCCAGATTTCTTTGCTGTCACGAATCTGAGCCCACTGCCCTGCAGGAAGCTCAGAAAATTATGCCAATTTACGTGCATGATCCTCAGATATGTACGCAACTTTCATTCAATTTGAGCATTTTCATTTGAGCAAGTCTGGTGGCCTAATAAAATCCATCTTTACGGACTGTTCTGTTTTGACAGATTCTGCCTTTTATTTCGCATTGCCTCTTTTGCTATGTTGGATGAATTTCTTTGATCCATTGATGTCCAGTAGCTTTATGCAATGTCCAGAAGTGTTAAGAATGATTGTGTCACCTCTGAATATGTCAATTTATATTGTCCACTAACCCTCTAATGAGTTGTTTCGAGTTTGGTGTGGAGGAAGTTTTCAAGGGTCAAGAGAGGAGGATGATATACTACGATCAAGGAGAGTGAAAGCTCTAAGCTTGGGGATGCACCCGGTGGTTCACCCCTGCATATATCAAGAAGACTCAAGCGTCTAAGCTTGGGGATGCCCAAGGCATCCCCTTCTTCATCAACAAATTATCAGGTTCCTCCCCTGAAACTACATTTTTATTCGGCCACATCTTATGTGCTTTTTCTTGGAGCGTCTGTTTGTTTGCTTTTGTTTTTGTTTGTGTTTGAATAAATTGGATTACATCATGCTTGTGTTGGAGAGAGACACGCTCCGCTGGTTCAAATGAACACATGTGTTCTTAGCTCATAATATTCATGGCGAAGTTTCCTCTTCGTTAAATTGTTATATGGTTGGAATTGGAAAATGATACATGTAGTAATTGCTATAATGTCTTGGGTAATGTGATACTTGGCAATTGTTGTGCTCATGTTTAAGCTCTTGCATCATATACTTTGCACCTATTAGTGAAGAATACATAGAGCATGCTAAAATTTGGTTTGCATAATTGGTTTCTCTAAGGTCTAGATAATTTCTAGTATTGAGTTTGAACAACAAGGAAGACGGTGTAGAGTCTTATAATGTTTTCAATATGTCTTTTATGTGAGTTTTGCTGCACCGGTTCATCCTTGTGTTTGTTTCAAATAACCTTGCTAGCCTAAGCCTTGTATCGAGAGGGAATACTTCTCATGCATCCAAATACTTGAGACAACACTATGCCATTTGTGTCCACCATACCTACCTACTACATGGTATTTCTCCGCCATTCCAAAGTAAATTGCTTGAGTGCTACCTTTAAACAATTCAAAATTTATTACCTCTTATTTGTGTCAATGTTTTATAGCTCATGAGGAAGTATGTGGTGTTTATCTTTCAATCTTGTTGGGCAACTTTCACCAATGGACTAGTGGCTTCATCCGCTTATCCAATAATTTTGCAAAAGAGTTGGCAATGGGATTCCCGGTCCCAAATTAACAAACTAAAAATAGACACTCCTCCATGGTATGTGATTGTTGGACGGCACCCGAAGGATTCGGTTAGCCATGGCTTGTGTAAGCAAAGGTTGGGAGGAGTGTCATCATAATAAAACTAAAATAAAAAGGTACTCCTTCATGGTATGAGATTGTTGGCAGGCACCCGAGGATTCGGTTAGCCATGGTTTGTGAAAGAAAGGTTGGAAGGAGTGCCATCCAAAAATAAAATAAAATGGGAGCCGCTCTTTGAAGGTTTGTACGGCAAGGGGTTAGAGTACCCGCTACCATTCGTTGACAACAACATACACCTCTCAAAACTTTACTTTTATGCTCTCTTTATGTTTTCAAAATCAAAGCTCTAGCACAAATATAGCAATCGATGCTTTTCCTCTATGGAGGACCATTCTTTTACTTTCATTGTTGAGTCAGTTCACCTATTTCTCTCCACCTCAAGAAGCAAACACTTGTGTGAACTGTGCATTGATTCTTACATATTTGCATATTGCATTTGTTATATTACTCTATGTTGACAATATCCATGAGATATACATGTTACAAGTTGAAAGCAACCGCTGAAACTTAATCTTCTTTTGTGTTGCTTCAATACCTTTACTTTGAATTATTGCTTTATGAGTTAACTCTTATGCAAGACTTATTGATGCTTGTCTTGAAGTGCTATTCATGAAAAGTCTTTGCTTTATGATTCACTTGTTTACTCATGTCATACACATTGTTTTGATCGCTGCATTCACTACATATGCTGTACAAATAGTATGATCAAGTTTATGATGGCATGTCACTCCGAAATTATCTTTGTTATCGTTTTACCTGCTCGGGACGAGCGAGAACTAAGCTTGGGGATGCTGATACGTCTCCAACGTATCGATAATTTCTTGTGTTCCATGCCACATTATTGATGTTATCTACATGTTTTATGCACACTTTATGTCATATTCGTGCATTTTCTGGAACTAACCTATTAACAAGATGCCGAAGTGCCGGTTCTCGTTTTCTGCTGTTTTTGGTTTCAGAAATCCTAGTAACGAAATATTCTCGGAATCGGACGAAATCAACGCCAAAGTTCCTATTTTCATCGGAAGCATCCAGAACACCCGGGAAGGACCGGAGGGGGCCACAGGGCCACCAAACCCTAGGCTGGCGCGGCCAGAGGGGGGGCCGCGCCGCCCTATGGTGTGGCCCCCCTGTCGACCCCCTGGCGCCGCCTCTTCGCCTATAAGAAGCCCCTGGATCAGAAAACCCGATACCAATTGACGAAACCCACGAAAACCTTCCGCGAGCCGCCGCCATCGCGAAGCCAAGATCCGGGGACGGGATCTCTGTTCCGGCACCTCGCCGGAGCGGGGAAGTGCCCCGGAAGGCTTCTCCATCGACACCGCTGCCATCTCCACCGCCATCTTCATCACCGCTGCTTGCTCCCATGAGGAGGAGTAGTTCTCCATCGAGGCTCGGGGCTGTACCGGTAGCTATGTGGTTCATCTCTCTCCTATGTAGTTCAATACAATAATCTCATGAGCTGCCTTACATGATTGAGATTCATATGATGATGCTTGTAATCTAGATGTCATTATGCTAGTCAAGTG
>NC_061511.1:171778783-171796612 GCF_022539505.1 Lolium rigidum | reverse complement strand
TTAAACTAGATACGGAATGAGGGCCAGTCCAGCAGCCCTATACACCTCTCAGGTCGGTGCATACCAGGCACCGCAGGGTATTAGGCCTGGCCAATTTTCTCCTTTTTCTTTCTCTTTCGATTTCTGTTTCTTTTTTTGTTTGTTTTCTATTTCCTTTTTATTTTCTATTTTTTCCTTTTCGTTCAAATTTGAAAATTTAAAATTTAAAATTATTCAAACCTGAAATACGTTCAAATTTGAAAAAAAACCGAATTCAAAAATTATCAAATTTGAATAATATTCATACTTTAAAAATATTTAAAATTTAAAAATGTTTGAATTCAAAAAAATCATATTCAAAAAATGTTCATACGTAAAAAATAAATTCTTGAAAAATGTTTTTTTTTAAATGTACAAATTCAAATATGTTCATATTTGAAAATGTTCAAAAATTGAAAAATCAGATTTTTAAAAAGTATAGTTTTCAAAAAAGTTCAGATTAAATTTTTGAATTAAAAAAACGCAAAAAATAGAAGAAAATAAATAGCAGAAAGGAGAAAAATAGAAAAAGGGAAATAAAACGTAGCTGGGCCGGCCAAACACCCACCCTGGGGGTGTGCGGCACCTAGCCCGCACCGACCAGGGTGGTGTATAGCACCTCCCGGGAATGAGGGATGGATCGGGAAGTCAGGAGGGGCGGCGAGATTCATGTTTGACGCATTAAGCGCGCGTTAGCGGACTGATGACTGAAGGCTCCCGCCTTGTGGGCCGATCCAGATAGGGTTTTTATTTTTCAATTTTTTCATGATTTCTTTTTAATTTTCTCCTTTCCTGTTCGATTTTTCTTTTGTTTCTTTATTTTCTATTCATTCCTTTTACTTATTTCTATTTTTGTAGTAATATTTTTAAAATTGCATAGTACGTGAACAATCCCTATTTGAGCTCAACGCGTCGGTTATCGTCCCGACACGCACCCGCCCCGCTTCCTCTAGGTCGGACCGCTTCTCCTTCTCACCATGGTTGGTTAGGAACAAAACAATGCCTTGGGCAGGAAGAAGGTGATGCCTTGACGATAAAGATGAGGTTCACGTAGCCGACAACACCGGTGAGGCGAGGCCTTGACTTCGCCGGAGACGGGAATGACATGGCGGGTGCGGTGTTCCAGAACAGGAGAGGAAAAAACTTAGGGGGTGGGAGGTGCGGGTGCGGGGTGGTGGTACAGAGACCTCACCGAAGTCAGGGGAAGGGAAGGTTTAAAGGGAGGTGGAGGACTGGCGTAGGCGGCGACTCGGCCGGGGGGAGGGAGAGGGGGATCCGCCATGCTTTTTGAATGCCATGGATATTCGGTCCACTCAAGAATTTCATTGATTTTGCGAAATTGACTCAATTAACAAACGGTAAAGAAGTCAAAAGCATTAAATCATCGGATAGTCGTACAACATCCTTCTATTTCTATCTAATAAGTGATTTCATCCCGGAGGCAGCGAGCTGAGGCATCAGTTTGAGTTCGAGTTCGAGATGGAGACCAAGTTCGCCATAGGCATCGCTATCCACGACGGTGTCACTCGCCACCAGCATCCGCGCGCGCGGGGGTGCCATGCCATGGGATTAGTGGTGGTTGGGCCGACGGCAATGCATGCTGCCCGTCCATGTCGTGCCGCCCCGGCGTCCCATTCGCCTCGACGTAAAGGCCACGGCTGAGTCCCCACCAACAGCGACACCGACGGCCGACGACCCGCCACCCACCCCGTGCCCGTGCCCGTGCCCATGCGCGTGCGCGCTCGCCTGAACCATGCCTAAAAGCCCGTCGATCCCATCCACCCACATGGTCGCCGCGGCGGATGCATACGCTGGCCATGGCCGCGCGCCGCCTGCTCAGCGTCCACCCGCCGAGGCCTGCGCCGCCGCATCCGACGGCCCAGCAGGGGGCGTCCTTCCCCATGCTGCTCCCGGTCTTCCTCCTCTTCGTCCTCCTCCTCTGCTTCCTCTCCATCTTCCTCCTCCGCGACCTCCTCCGCTTCTTCTCCCTCTGGCTCCGGCGCCGCCGCCGCCGCTTGCAAGCGGACGCCGCCACGTACGAAGAAGACGCGCCGGTGTCGGCGCAAGCCGGCGGGCCTGGACCCATCCGTCATCGCTTCGTTCCCCACGGTGAGGTTCGAGGCCAGCTCAGCCGCCGCGCCGGCAGAGTGCGCGGTCTGCCTGTCCGAGTTCGCCGCGGGCGACGCCGTCCGGCTTCTCACCGCCGTCTGCCGCCACGCCTTCCACGAGGCTTGCATCGACTCGTGGCTCCGCGCGCACACTACGTGCCCGGTCTGCCGCTCCGACCTCGACACGCCACCGCACCACGAGGAGGTCGCCCTCCCCGAAGTACGCGGCAACGACACTGGCCGAGCTGCTGCTGCGGCGGCGGCGGTCGACGAGACAACTGGCTACCGGACAACGTCACCTCCGGCGAGTGACCACCGGTAACCTACGGCCGCCGGCCATGCAAATGCAAGCATCGAACGGCTGGCCGGCGTGCTGCGTTCTCCAATTTTTTGCTGGATCTTTTTGTTGGTACATGTGTACCTTTGTATATACTGAACAAATTGTATCATATACATTCCATAGAATATTTCAAATAAATGAAGTTGGCACTGCGATTGTGCCGTTCCTTCATTGCAACCACTTTAGCAGAGGAAGGAGTAGGTGATTGAATGGCTGGTAGCCTTGCTTAAATGAAGCTGTTTTAAGATTAAGACGTGGCTAATTTTACACTCCATATAAAATGGTACTATTAATAAGATTCTGGCAACAATATCAGCAAGTACTATGGCCTTCTGCAGCACAGAAAAAAATTGGATTCCTGATCAGTTTCAACACATCACAAACAGCCGTATGATAATATTGTCAGATCACACAAAGTACCCCATATCAAATTTATTTTTCTACAAACCCGAACATCACAATTCACGGGTATAAGGGGCTTATGCATGATCATGCATTCACACAAAACAGGTTTGTTTTCCATTAGAACACAAAGCGACCTGGGTTTGATTCAGAGGCACACACCACTGCTTATTTACCAACAGTGCGACAGTACTGGCGCAGGAGGATTTGGCGATGGAGAGCGATATCTCACCCTCCTCAAGAAACACTGCCTCTGATCGAATTCTTCGCTATTAACGATCTGTAGAAGCTCATGAACCTCACGGTGAATTCTGCAGGATTTTGCAAGGCATAGTTAGTTCATTACACCACAATTGAGAAGTGAACTCAACCATGTTATTTTTTGTTGTTTGTACCTTCAATCTTTATGAAGCATTGGATGGCTTCCCCTTGGTCAGGCCCCTCAACACTGAAACCTTCTATATTGATAGCTCTTTTGACCAAAGCTGTGTCCTGAGATTTGTATTCTTTGCACTGCTCTGTCTGAAATAAGCAGTATATCTCAGCACACACTACACAGTAAGCAAAACTAACTATCACTTATTATGCTTGCAGTCCCGCTTTAAAAATAATATGCTTGAAGGCATGCTCACTCGGTTCAAGTCCGACGCCAGTTCATCAATACTATTCTGAAAATCTTCATCCCTGTCCCTTTTCAGTTCGGTAACCAAGTGCTGCATCTCATCTCAAAGAAAAAAGGAGAACATTAATGATCTCTGATCAAGTTTAACCTTGCCCGGATTCTTGGAATCACAAAAACCACATAAACATGAGGCAGAGCAGAGCTTACACAGAAGATGAAATAAGGTGACACATTATGTTCAATCATTTTTCTGATCTTCCCTCGAATGAGATACAGCCTGTGTAGAAGTCAAATCAACAAAATTTCTGTTTTCATTCTGAAGTTTAAAAAGAAACTAGCACATACTGAATTGAAAACCATCACAGTGAAAGGGATAACTTACTGCTTTGGACTTGGCTCTTCCATGATTTTTTTGGCAACATTGTTAATTTCCTCCTCCCATCCAGTCAAAATAGGCTGGTCTTTTGTGAATGAACAGCTGCGTTTGTTGAGGGGGTTGTTTATCAATATGGAAAGCCCAATTGTTGCGAACTTTTTGACAGATAAACAATACCAATGATGATAATTATGACAACGCAAACAGACATTTCTAAGCAAGCTTGTCGAAACATACACCTCGATGGGTCAGTTGCAAATTTGGTACTTCTATGCAAAATTGATTTTGTACCGCAAGCAAAAGTTGTTTCGGTAGTGTGGCACCTTTTTGGTCATAACATGGCAGCAACACTTGCACTGTACATTGAGCAGTGCTATGCTGGCATATTTTAGATTCCAAAATGGACTGCTGTTATGGCTACTATCCGAATATGAAACACAGAACGGGAGTCATGTGCTTACTTTGCTGTCCATGTAGCTTCAAAAGAACGTATCGCCTGTCGGAGATTATTACTCGCGCTCGCAGCAATTCTACTAGCAATTCCATCAGGCAAATCTATGCCTTCTTGCGTAGCAATGAACTCTAGAACCTTGATTATCTACAAGAATATATCTTTCCATAAGATTGTCCAGCACTGGAATGAAAGATCAACTATTCATACAGAATTGGAATGTACCTCATCAAATGAAGGTGGTTGAAGTGTGATAACCTTGCATAGATGTTCGACAGCCTCAAGGTTTTTAGAACTGGAGCAGCAGAAAATAATTTTATTGCAGCCTGCATACCTCCCCAGAAACCAACCGATATAATGTTGAAGATCAGAAGAAATCCTGTCAGCGTCATGGACCACAATCACTGCACATATGAACCACTTACGCTTTAACATGCCGTTTCACATCAGCAAAGAATAGGCAGCTGTTGAAAATCCTGTGTTGATTTACAATAGTACCACCAAAGGAGAGGTGGGGATGCATTAGAATGTACCTTTGCAGTTGGCATGAGTGCAAATAAAGTCCGGTGGTGGTAGTGATTCATTCAACAAGGTAGTTATGACATACTTCTCATAGCCGTGTGAATCAGCCAAGTTTACCTCCACATGATGATCAGAAATCCTTACTTTGAGATCAATGTGTTTGACAATTTCACCCTGCATCAAACAGTTGGCCAAAAAAAGGGTATCGAATAAATTACATTTCATAATTTCCTTATGAAAATTTATCCTCTTCACAGTAATAAGGTTAATGGTGAAACAGAAAATGTGCCATTGTAAGTTGCAATGCATACCTTCAGCTCGATTCTCTTCGTTTGTTCCTCTATCTGTGAAATGCATATACAAATAAGGTATAATGAGATTCCAATAACCAAGGTTAACTTCAGATAAAGAGTAGTAATTTGTTCACAGATGGCAACAATGACCTTGAGTTCATCAGGACCAAAGGCATCCCTTAAAAGGGCCAGCACCATGCTTCTCTTACCGACCGCCTGCGCCCCTTCAAATATGAAATGGCTGCATTGGCGCTCGGTCACCTGGATACAACAGTCATCACAAAATTCAGTACCGGTTCCCAATTCAGAAAAAAAATTCAAAACAATGGTGTTTCCTACAATGACTAACAGTGTGTGTGATTACCATCCGGTGGAGGTTGTCGGCGACGGCCTTGTTGCAGATGAATTCCCCGAGTACACTGGGCCGGTACTTGTCCGCCCATACGTACATGTCATCCGCCGCGATCGGCGAATCCACCGACTGCTGCGGGGAATCCACCTGCAGCGACGGCTTGCGCAAAGCCCTCACCCAGATGTTTGCCCCTCTCGCGACGGTGGTGGCGGTATCGCGTCTCCAGTTGCTCCCATCGCCGGGAACCACTTCGGGAGTCGACACGGCACTGGCTTCGGACCCCGTCGGCGTCGGCACAAGGCCGATGGCGGCGGCATCCTCTCTCTCCCTCAAAGGCCTCCTCACGGGGACACTCGGCACGCCGGCGTGGTCCTGGCGTGCCACCGCCTGGGGCGTCGACGTCGATGCGGACGACGGCCGACGGTGCACCTGCGCCGCCTGGGGCGTCGACGTCGACGCGGACGACGGCCGACGGTGCACCTGCGCCGCCTGGGGCGACGACGTCGACGCGGACGACGGCCGACGGTGCGAGGGCGGCGGGGTAGGGGTGCCAGCGCGGGCGCGGACAGGGACGTGGGTCTTGGGGAGGCAGGCCCAGCGTTGGAGGAGCCTGGACACGAGCTGGGCGCGCGGGTGCTGCGGCGAGCGGCCGCCGCAGCCCGGGAGGAGGTTGGAGGCGCGGATCTTGGACTCGCGGCGTCGATCCTCCGCGAAGGCCGCGGAGAGGGTGCGGCCGGCCGGGGAGGAGGAGTACGGCGAGGCGGTCGGGGACGCGGGCGCAGGGGTCTCGATCGCCATGGCTCGTCGGATGGGGACGGGGACGGGGACGCGGCGCTGCGGGAGGCATTGGCGTGGGGTGATGGGAGGAAGGAGTTGATGGGAATCCGGATGCGGCCGGCGAGCTGGCCGAGGTGGCGGCGGCGGGAGGAACAAGGTGCTGGATTATTCCGCGCCGGAGGAATCATTCCGTTTGATCAGCAAACGGCATTCTCGGTAAAAATATTTCCGGTGCCACCAATCTATGTACCACCGTCGCAGTCGGGGCGTGGCCGGCCGGCCGCGGCGCGCCGTGGGTTGCCATTACCGACGGCGACGCCAGATCTTTTTTCTGTGTGGATACGGCGAAGCCGGACTGGCGCGTAAAATGTTTTGGTGGGCCGAATGTGCCATATATTTAGGTGTAGTGAGAATGTGTTGTTTGGGCCATCACTTTTCAGGGAGATTTTGGCCTCATATCATCGACGAACCTTAACCCAGGCGGGCAAAACCTATACACCGACCAGGTCGGTGGCTACTGGCCACCGCATGCCCCCTGGTCGGGTATGGGCCAGGCCCATTTGTGGCTGTTTAGCCTCGTTTTTTCTTTTTTCTTTTTTATCTTTTCTGGTTTCTTTTTTCTGTTTTCTTTTCTTTTTCTGTTTTCGGTTTTGTTTATATATTTTTTGGATTCGAAAATTTTGATTTTTAAAAATTGTTTACATTGGGAAAATGTTTAAATTAAAAACTGTTCAAATTTAAAAAATGTTTAAATTTGAAAACTGTTCAAATTCGAAAACCGTTCAAATTTGAAAATTTGAAAATTGTTCAAATATGAAAATTGTTCAAATCGACAAATCCTTCAAAATCGAAATTTGTTCATATTCAAAAAACGTTCAATTTTGAAAATTATTCAAGTTAAAAAATTGTTCAAATTTCAAATTTTGAAAATATTCAAATCCAAAAAATGTTCAAATTTAAAAACTGTTTTAATTTAAGAAAATTGTTCAAATTTTATGAAAAACTTTTTCTCTAAAAAAGTTTTTAAAAGTGTTAGATTTTAAAAAACGAAAATATAAACAGAAAAAAAAACAGAAAAGAAGGAAGAAAAAGGAAAAAAAACTCACCTGATGCAATGGGCCGCGGCCCACTGAAAGAGTAATGATATGAAGTTACGGCTATTGTCCATGTATTTGGCTGCTTCGGCTGGTTTGCTTTTGGCATATTTGAAATGATTCAGCATGGGATCATTGTCCTCCTCCATATGAGGAATGTGTGTAAATTCGGAACCCATAAGCTCTTTTGTCTTATGCTCCCGAATATCGGTTATGGCTCTCATAACAGCTATATGGCAAGCTGTATTGGTTTTCCTTGCTTCCCCAGCTGGCATGACTACACTCATTCCTAAAGATTCGGGAAGTCGCAGTCCTACCCTGCACTTGGCCAACACCGGACCATCATAGAACATGTATTTCTTTACTGGAATCTGGGGATCGCACCCAAATTCCAGTAACATGGCTCGTAAGATATCTGCAAGTCCTCCTTGGTACTCGTTCCAGTGTGGAATCCATAACTTTCACGTTTCTTCCCGGTCGCGAACTTGCCATGTTGGCTGTAGAAATAGAAAGATTATGAGATTAGTAATAATGCATCATAATAGAGATAATAAAGAATTATCGCACTAAAAGATATGGTTGTTGTATTCTCAATTGAATATACACCATATTTTTAGAGAATTCTTTACTAATCCTATTTGACTCCTAACGTTTGGTCCCATTTACTAGGTTCCAACCTAAGGTCAAAGCTTTTGCTCGATACCAACCGTGGTGACCTCGCATACCACCGCATGTTGTAGTATGCCGCTCGTTGATATAACATTCACGAAGTACCATTCCGCAAATATTACATCCCTCGCAGTAGTACAACAGAACATAGCAGGGTCCATAACTCATTCACATATTATTACAACTAACATACACATGTTGTCTTGGAGCTCCTCTTGGGTCCTAAGAGGAATACTCCTGGGTTCGAGGTGAACCCAACTTAACTTACAATACCAGTTTCACTAAACATTTATTTCATCGAGCAGCTAAATACTAAGAGTTCAGGCTGCTCGGTTACTACTACTAGCGGATATCCCTAGACTTGTTCTCCTCCGGAAGCCTCTCCGGATCCGTAGACGATGAGGTAGTCTACGCCTTCAACTCCTCCCGAGAGGTCCGGTTCCTCGTAGCCGATGATCTCGGCTCCTTCATTGTTGTCGTAGTCCTCCTCCAGACGATTCAGACAATCTAAGCATGGGATTTAAGAGTGGTATGAGTACGAGCGTACTCAACAAGTTCATTATAGTTAAGAGGTGTTTAATGCACTAGCTACGATATTAGACCAGAAAGTCTAATACCAATGCAATTTTTGGTAAACATTTCTTCAAGAGATTGCTTTTATTCCAAAGAGCTATGTCCGTCAGCCTTCACCGGTTTACTAGAACTTCATGGAGCTCCTTTCCGGCCGCGTTCGCAGTTCCTTATCCCGGAACAGGGAGTGACATGTCACAGTTCTTTACACTCTGCAGAGGTGTGTTGCTTTACCCATAAGAGATCTTAACCTTGGTGCCAACCGGGCAGCTTTCCCGTCCACACTTCCTTCGGTGTGAGGCCCGGTATAAGGTCTAGCCAATCATGTTCCTCCGCTGCCTCGCACACCCACCCTTTGTTGCATACCCCGACCCTGGGTCCTCGTCGGTCCTCTTACACCAATTAAGGATGGACCCCGACCACGACAACAGTTTGGGACTCGTTAACCAAACTCCTTCGCCGGTAGCTGCAACCCATCATAGACCACTTACCGTGGGGAATTAGAATGGGATCCCCACCCCACCGCTTGCCCAACCTGGGTCAAGTGTCTACGGTAAGCGCATCCGTTGATGTACGAGAGGTGGAAACACTTTTGACTACTCCGTCCCACTCCGGATCTTATGGTTAACACGGGTATTACGGCACAAGAATCACTCGGCGACATTTGTTGTTTAATCCTAGATGGATATTAACCCTTGCAATGGAACTTCCACCATATCAACACAATCCATGGTTCCATTGCCCACCACATAGTCATATTCATAGTTATGAAAGTAGTGGTTTTGGTTTTTATGCAATAGTGATAACCATAGTACTTTGCAAGTAATTTGATAGAAATACTCAAATGACATGAGCAAGCGATGAACTTGCTCGAACACCGCAAAGTTTGCGCTTGGAAGGTGTGGACTGACCCTTGTCCTCTGTCTCTGAAAAATAGCATCATTGTCCGTTAAGGGCAATGGTTAAAGAAGCAATTATGCATGATTCCAGTTTTTAGGGTTTGTTCCCCCCTTCCGATGTCGTTATTATTTTATGTAAGAGGTTAATACTAAGAGTAATTTAGGAATATTTGATTTATAATAAAATACAACCTTGAAATGTTGTCAAGGTGTTTTTAAAGTCCAAATGCATTAATGGACTTATTTTCATTATTGAAAATAATATGTGTGATTTAAATCATTATTTAAATCATCAAATTAAGACTTATTCTTCTTTGTCTTCAAAAATTCTCTTTGATATTTTATTTAGATAGAGAATTTTATGCTGATTAATTTTCATATTTTTACTTATTTTTTTAGAGCTTTATTTTATTTTCTAAAATTCTTGGAAATTCTCATTTAAATGGGTATTTTGGAAATGTCCAAAATACCCCTCGAAGCCCACCTGTTAGGCGGCCGAGCTGGTTAGGTTGGACCAGCCCGGTGGGCTCGGTCCAACCGACCCGGCCGCGTCGTCTTCTCGCCGTGTCCTAACCCTAATCCCCTTTCGGCTCTCGCGACGCCGAAATCGCCTCCGCCGTCGCCGCTTTAATCTGGCCGTCTCCGGCCATCGCCGGCGACGAGATGGTGCGGATCTGGACCGCCTCTCGACGGCGGACATGGTGGTCCGCGTCGATCTGACGCTTGCGTCCACGTTCGCTCGCCATCGACTCTCCCGTGCGCCTGGCCTGTGGCGTCCGCCGCCACCGCGCGTTGGAGAAGCCGTGTACCTTCCTCCTGGCGCTCCCCTGGGCGCGTGGTGCTGCGCTGGGGTGCTGTGGTGGTCGCCGTGGCTTGGCTTGGCCAGGCCTGGTGCCGCCGTGTGCACTGGCGTGCGCCGCCGTGGCCGCCGTGGTCATGACGACCACCGCCTCCCTGGTATGTGCTCCTCCTTCTCTTCTGCCATTTGTTCTACCTCTTCTCCTTCCTCTGGATGCCCTGGCACCCACCTGATTGTGCTGCCGCTTCTACACCTATGTGCTCTGCTGCTGTGCTTGCTGTGAATGCGTGTAAGCTGCTGTGCTCTCTGCTGTTGCCATGGATCCTAGCTGATGCGATATGCTGCTGCCATGCGTATGCTGCTGTGGTGCATATGCTGCTTCTGTGTAATTTAGTGGCTCCTGTTGTTGCTTGGTGTATTATGCCTTTCCTGTACATGCCATTGCTTTCCCCTGACTCGATCATGCTGTGATGATCCTTGCCTTTGGCAAGTGCCAGTGCTCCTGATGAGATTATATCTGTGCTTCAATTCATAGACATGCTCATTTGAGCCTAGTTGTTACTTTAACTGCCCCTTTCTTTGATGAAGTGCTTCTGGATACAATTGTGCTGCCTGATGCCCTTATCTGTGATGCAATTGTTCAGCTATATGATTAATTTAATTATCTGTCCATGTGTTAATGCTTAGAATGAGTTCTAGCATGCAGTAGCAAGCTCTAGCAAGCTTCTGGTGTTCATATGATCACCGACTTGCTTGTAAAAGCCGCTATTTGGTGACTCGTGCCTCTCACTGTTGCTCACTCTATGCTGTGTGTGTGTATCACACAGGCTTGGCCTGGTGTGTTGGTACTTGCTCAAGCACATGTTGGTACTTGCAGTGATCCAGTGGATCATTAGCATGATTCTGGTGACTTGGTTACTTGTATAATTCATTTATCTGTATTATCTTGCTTTGTTTGATGGATAAGTGAGATGAACTGCTTGCAGTGATGATTCTTGTGATGAACTTAATGGAGCTAGAGGGATGCCAACAGTGGTTGGGGACCCTAGCTCCACTTTGAACCCAAATCTGGGTGATGATATTGGTGCTTGGCTTGGTGGTTTGGCTGTTTCAGTGGTTGAGGTAACCTTGACAGCAATTCATTGCTGTTTAGGTAGCTCCCACCCTGGTTGGCTTGCTATAGCTTAGTGAATGCTGTAGGATAACGTTGCATAGAAAACAAAAAATTTCCTACCGCGAACACGCAATCCAAGCCAAGATGCAATCTAGAAGACGGTAGCAACGAGGGGGTATCGAGTCTCACCCTTGAAGAGATTCCAAAGCCTACAAGATGAGGCTCTTGTTGCTGCGGTAGACGTTCACTTGCCGCTTGCAAAAGCGCGTAGAAGATCTTGATCACGATCGGTTCCGGCGCCACGAACGGGCAGCACCTCCGTACTCGGTCACACGTTTGGTTGTTGATGAAGACGACGTCCACCTCCCCGTTCCAGCGGGCAGCGGAAGTAGTAGCTCCTCTTGAATCCGACAGCACGACGGCGTGGTGTCGGTGGCGGTGGAGAATCCCGGCGGAGCTTCGCTAAGCGTGCGGGGAAGAAGGAGGAGTGGGGCGGCTAGGGTTTGGGGAGAGGGGGTGGCCGGCCTCCAAGGGGTGCGGCCAAGGTGGTGGCTTTGGTGTGGCCGGCCCCCTCCCCTATGCCCCTCATTATATAGGTGGAACCCAAGTGTTGGTGTCCAAGTCTTCGAATAAGACCCGAAACCAAAACCTTCCATAGGAGGGGCAATCCTAGCCCAACTAGGACTCCCACCCAAAGGTGGGATTCCCACCTCCCATGTGGGGTGGCCGGCCCCCTAAGGGGAGTCCACTTGGGACTCCTCCCCCACTAGGGTTGGTCGGCCATGGAGGTGGAGTCCCTTGTGGACTCCACCTTCCTTGGTGGTTTCTTCCGGACTTTTCTAGAACCTTCTAGAACCTTCCATAGAACCTTCCGCGACATTTTATTCACATAAAATGACATCCTATATATGAATCTTATTCTCCTGACCATTCCGGAACTCCTCGTGATGTCCGGGATCACATCCGGGACTCCGAACAAATATTCCAACTCCATTCCATATTCAAGTACTACCATTTCAACATCCAACTTTAAGTGTGTCACCCTACGGTTCGAGAACTATGCGGACATGGTTGAGTACTCACTCCGACCAATAACCAATAGCGGGATCCGGAGATCCATAATGGCTCCCACATATTCAACGATGACTTTAGTGATCGAATGAACCATTCACATATATTACCAATTCCCTTTGTCTCGCGATATTTTACTTGTCCGAGGTTTGATCTTCGGTATCACTCTATACCTTGTTCAACCTCGTCTCCCCGACAAGTACTCTTTACTCGTACCGTGGTATGTGGTCTCTTATGAACTTATTCATATGCTTGCAAGACATTAGACGACATTCCACCGAGAGGGCCCGGAGTATATCTATCCGTCATCGGGATGGACAAATCCCACTCGTTGATCCATATGCCTCAACTCATACTTTCCGGATACTTAATCCCACCTTTATAGCCACCCATTTGCGCAGTTGGTGTTTGGTGTAATCAAAGTACCTTTCCGGTATAAGTGATTTATATGATCTCATGGTCTTAAGGATTAGGTAACTATGTATTGAAAGCTTATAGCAAATAACTTAATGACGAGATCTTATGCTACGCTTAATTGGGTGTGTCCATTACATCATTCATATAATGATATAACCTTGTTATTAATAACATCCAATGTTCATGATTATGAAACTAATCATCCATTAATCAACAAGCTAGTTTAAGAGGCATACTAGGGACTTCTTGTTTGTCTACATATCACACATGTACTAATGTTTCGGTTAATACAATTCTAGCATGATATATAAACATTTATCATAAACATAAAGATATAAATAATAACCACTTTATTATTGCCTCTAGGGCATATCTCCTTCGACCTCCCACTTGCACTAGAGTCAATAATCTAGATTACATTGTAATATACCTAACACCCATGGCATTCTGGTGTTGGTCATGCTTTGCCCTAGGGAGAGCTTTAGTCAACGGATCTGCTACATTCAGATCAGTGTGTACTTTGCAAATCTTTACTTCTCCATCTTCGATGTACTCGCGAATCGAGTGGTAACGCAGCTTGATATGCTTCAGCCTCTTGTGTGACCTTGGCTCTTGTGCATTGGCGATGGCACCCATGTTATCACAGTAAATGATTAATGGGTCCAATGCACTAGGAACCACACCGAGCTCTACAATGAACCTCTTTATCCATACCGCTTCTGATGAAGCCTCTGAAGCCGCTATGTACTCTGATTCCCGTTGAAGACTTCGCCACCGTGCACCGCTTCGAGCTTGCCCGGCTTATCGCAGCACCATTCAATATAAACACGTACCCGCATTGTGACTTAGAGTCATCAGGATCAGTGTTCCAACTTGCATCGGTGTAACTTGTTACAACGAGCTCTTGGTCACCTCCATAACAAAGAAACATATCCTTAGTTCTTTTCAAGTACTTCAGGATATTCTTGACCGCTGTCCAGAGTGTTCCATTCCTGGATCACTTTGATATCTCGCTAGTCAAACTAACGAAGCATGCGCTATATCCGGTCTTGTACATAGCATGGCATACATAATAGAGCCTACCGCCGAAGCATAGGGGATCTGATTCATCCTTTCTCTTTCTTCCGCCGTAGCCGGTCCTTGAGTCTTACTCAAGACCTTGCCTCGGTAACATAGGTAAAAACCCTTTCTTACTTTCGTCCATTCTAAACTTCTTTAGAATCTTGTCCGAGTATGTACTCCGTGATAGCCCTATTAGGCGTCTTGATCTATCTCTATAAATCTTGATGCCTAATATATACGATGCTTCACCAAGGTCTTTCATTGAAAAACTCGTTATTCAAATAACCTTTTACACTCGCTTAATAGTTCTATATCATTCCCGATCAATAATATGTCATCTACATATAATATCAGGAATGCTACGGAGCTCCCACTCACTTTCTTGTAAATACAGGCCTCTCCATGACACTGTATAAACCCGAAGTCTTTGATCACCTTATCAAAGCGTCGGTTCCAACTTCTCGATGCTTGCTTGAGTCCATAGATTGAACGCTGAAGTTTGCATACTTTGTCAGCATTTTTAGGATCGACAAAACCTTTGGGTTGTACCATATACAACTCTTCCTCAATGTCTCCATTAAGGAACGCCGTTTTGACATCCATCTGCCAAATCTCATAATCGAAAAATGCAGCTATTGCTAACAAAATCCTCACAGATTTTAGCTTCGCTACGGGTGAGAAAGTCTCATCGTAGTCAACTCCTTGAATTTGTCGGAAACCCTTTGCGACAAGTCGAGCTTTATAGACGATAATATTACCATCGGCATCTGTTTTTCTTTTGAAGATCCATTTATTCTCGACAGCCTTTCGGCTATCAAGTAAGTCTACCAAAGTCCATACTTTGTTATCATACATGGATCCCATTTCGGATTTCATGGCTTCTTGCCATTTGTTGGAATCTGGGCTCATCATCGCTTCTTCATACGTCGCAGGGTCCTCATCATTGTTATCCACAATCATGACATTTAGACAAGGATCATACCAATCAGGAGTGGCACGTTCCCTTGTCGATCCGCGAGGTTCGATAGTTTCCTCGTTCGAAGTTTCATGATCATTATCATTAGCTTCCTCTCGTTGCCGGTGTAGGCGGTACAGGTACATCTTCCGATATCGCGCTACTCGATCAACGAGTATAGATTCATTAATCTCATCGAGTTCTACTTTTCTTCCAGATCACTTCTTTAGTGAGAAATTCTTTCTCAAGAAAGGTTCCGTTCTTAGCAACAAAGATTTTGCCTTCGGATCTGTGATAGAAAGTGTACCTTATAGTTTCCTTAGGGTATCCTATGAAGACGCATTTCTCCGCTTTGGGTTCTAGCTTGTCCGGTTGTAACTTTTTTACATAGGCTTCGCAACCCCAAACTTTAAGGAACGACGACTTAGGTTTCTTATTAAACCATAATTCATACGGTGTCGTTTCTACGGATTTTGATGGTGCTCTATTTAAAGTGAATGCGGTCTGTCTCTAATGCATAACTCCAAAATGATAACGGCAAATCAGTAAGAGACATCATAGAACGAACCATATCTAAGAGAGTTCGATTACGACGTTCGGACACACCGTTTCGTTGTGGTGTTCCCGGCGGTGTCAATTGTGAAAGTATTCCGCATTTCTTTAAATGCATGCCAAACTCATAACTCGGATATTCACCTCCTCGATCGGATCGTAGAAATTTAATCTTCTTGTTACGTTGATTTTCTACTTCACTTTGGAATTCCTTAAACTTCTCAAAAGTTTCGGATTTATGTTTCATGAAATAGATATACCCATATCTACTCGGATCATCTCGTGAAGGTTAGAACATAACGATAACCACCGCGCGATGCTACACTCATTGGTCCGCACACATCGGTATGTATGATTTCCAATAAGTCAGTAGCTCGCTCCATCATACCGGAAAATGGAGTCTTAGTCATTTTTCCCATTAGACATGCTTCGCATCTATCAAGTGACTCAAAGTCAAGTGATTCAAGTAATCCATCGGTATGGAGTTTCTTCATGCGTTTCACTCCAATATGACCAAGACGACAAGTGCCACATATAAGTAGAATTATCATTCAATTTAATTCGCTTAGCATCAATGTTATGTATATGCGTATCACTACTATCGAGATCTAATAGAAATAAGCCATTCTTTTGTGGTGCTCGACCATAAAAGATATTATTCATAAAAATAGAACAACCATTATTCTCGGACTTGAATGAATAACCGTCTTGCATTAAACAAGATCCGGATATAATGTTCATGCTCAACGCAGTACATAATAACAATTATTTAGGCTTAAAACTAATCCCGAAGGTAGATGTAGAGGAAGTGTGCCGATCGCGATCACATTGACCTTGGATCCGTTTCCAACGCGCATCGTCACTTCATCTTTCGAGTAGTTGTCGTTTATTCTTTAGTTCCTGTTTCGAGTTACAAATATGAGCAACCGAACCGAGTATCAAATACCCAGGTACTAGAACGAGAACTAGTGAGATAAACATCTATAACATGTATATCGGATATACCTTCTTTCTTCTTCTTGACAAGGCCGCTCTTCGGATCCGCCAAATACTTGGAGCAATTACGCTTCCAGTGTCCCTTCTCCTTGCGATGAATAGCACTCAAGCATCGGGCTTAGGGCCGTTCTTAGGTTTCATAGGAGGCGTGGCAGCTTTCTTGCCACCCTTCTTGAATTTTCCCTTAGACTTGCCCTGTTTCTTGAAGCTCGGTGGTCTTGTTGACCATCAACACTTGGTGCTCTTTCTTGATCTCAATCTCGAGCAGCTTTTAGCATGCCAAAGAGTTCGAGTAACTCCTTGTTCATGTTCTGCATATTGTAGTTCATCACAAAGTTCTTGTAACTTGGTGGCAGTGATTGAAGGACACGATTAATCCCTAGTCTGTTAGGAATCACTATTCCCAAGTCACTGAGTTTCTTCGCATGCCCGGTCATGGCGAGCATGTGCTCACTAATGGAGCTGCCTTCTTCCATCATACAGTGAAGAAATGTTTCGATGCTTCATAGCATTCCACGGCCGCATGAGTCTCAAAAATAGCTTTCAGCTCATTCATCAACTCATGAGGATCGTGGTGCTCAAAACGTTTTTGAAGATCGGATTCCAGATCGCACGGGATGGCACACCGAACTTGAGAGTACCGAGTTTTCCGAGTCTCGTAAACAGCTTTTACTTCATCGGTTTCAGTTTACCAGGAGGGTCACCTAGCGGTGCATCAAGCACATATTGCAGATTTGCGCCAGAGAGGAAGATCCTCACATGACGGAACCAGTCGGTGAAGTTGCTACCGTTGCTCTTAAGCTTTTCTTTCTCTAGGAACTGGTTAAAATTGATTGAGGACGCCATCTCTACAACATATATTTGCAATAGTTTAGACTAAGTTTATGACAAATTGAGTTCAAATTTTAATTCAACATAATTAAAAATCTAGGTGAACTCCCACTCAAAACAATATCCCTCGCATTGTCTTAGTGATCACACGAACCAAATCCATCGCACCTCAAATCGATCATCACGAGAAAAGGTGTAATTTCAATGGCGAACACTCAAAGTGTTCATCATATCAATCATATGATTCATGCTCTACCTTTCGGTATCACGTGTTCCGAGACCATGTCTGTACATGCTAGGCTCGTCAAGGCCACCTTAGTATCCGCATGTGCAAAATCTGTCTTGCACCCGTTGTAAGTACTTATCGAATCTATCACACCCGATCATCACGAGATGCTTCGAAACGATAAGACTTGATAACGGTGCTACTAAGGATGAACACTTTATTATCTTGAGATTTTAGTGAGGGATCATCTTATAATGCTACCGTCGCGATCTAAGCAAAATAAGATGCATAAAAGGATTAACATCACATGCAG
>NC_061511.1:171642701-171778683 GCF_022539505.1 Lolium rigidum | reverse complement strand
GGGCGCGTTGGTTGCTGATACGTCTCCGACGTATCGATAATTTCTTATGTTCTATGCCATATTATTGATGATACCTACATGTTTTATGCACACTTTATGTCATATTCGTGCATTTTCTGGAACTAACCTATTAACAAGATGCCGAAGTGCCAGATTCTTTGTTTTCTGCTGTTTTTGGTTTCGAAATCCTAGTAAGGAAATATTCTCGGAATTGGACGAAATCAAAGCCCAGGGGCCTATTTTTCCACGAAGCTTCCAGAAGTCCGAAGACGAGACGAAGAGGGGCCACGGGGTGGCCAAACCCTAGGGCGGCGCGGCCCCACCCTGGCCGCGCCGGCCTATGGTGTGGGCCCCCCGTGCCGCCTCTTGACTTGCCCTTCCGCCTACTTAAAGCCTCCGTGACGAAACCCCCGATGCCGAGAGCCACGATACGGAAAACCTTGCGAGACGCCGTCGCCGCCGATCCCATCTCGGGGGATCCAGGAGATCGCCTCCGGCACCCTGCCGGAGAGGGAATCATCTCCCGGAGGACTCTACACCGCCATGGTCGCCTCCGGAGTGATGAGTGAGTAGTCTACCCCTGGACTATGGGTCCATAGCGGTAGCTAGATGGTTGTCTTCTCCTCATTGTGCTTCATTGTTGGATCTTGTGAGCTGCCTAACATGATCAAGATCATCTATACGTAATTCTATATGTTGTGTTTGTCGGGATCCGATGGATAGAGAATACTATGTCATGTTAATTATCAAGTTATTATACATGTGTTGTTTATGATCTTGCATGCTCTCCGTTTCTAGTAGAGGCTACGGCCAAGTTTTTACTTTTAACTCCAAGAGGGAGTACTTATGCTCGATAGTGGGTTCATGCTGCATTGACACTGGGACGAGTGATGAGAAAGTTCTAAGGTTGTGTTGTCTTTGTTGCCACTAGGGATAAAACATTGGCGCTATGTCCAGAGGATGTAGTTGTTGATTACATTACGCACCATACTTAATGCAATTGTCTGTTGCTTTGCAACTTAATGCTGGAGGGGTTCGGATGATAACCTCGAAGGTGGACTTTTTAGGCATAGATGCGGTTGGATGGCGGTCTATGTACTTTGTCGTAATGCCCAATTAAATCTCACTATACTTATCATGTCATGTATGTGCATTGTTATGCCCTCTCTATTTGTCAATTGCCCGACTGTAATTTGTTCACCCAACATGCTTTTATCTTATGGGAGAGACACCTCTAGTGAGCTGTGGACCCCGGTCCATTCTTTAATACTTGAAATACAAATCTGCTTGCAATACTTGTTTACTGTTTTCTCTGCAAACAATCATCTTCCACACAATACGGTTAATCCTTTGTTACGGCAAGCCGGTGAGATTGACAACCTCCTTTGTTTCGTTGGGGCAAAGTACTTTGGTTGTGTTGTGCGGGTTCCACGTTGGCGCCGGAATCTACGGTGTTGCGCCGCACTACATCCCGCCGCCATCAACCTTCAACGTGCTTCTTGGCTCCTCCTGGTTCGATAAACCTTGGTTTCTTTACGAGGAAAACTTGCTGCTGTGCGCATCATACCTTCCTCTTGGGGTTGCCCAACGAACGTGTGAAATACACGCCATCAAGCATATTTTACGGCGCCGTTGCTTGGGGAGATCAAGACACGCTGCAAGGGAGTCTCCACTTCTCAATCTCTTTACTTTGTTTTTGTCTTGCTTTATTTTATTTACTACTTTGTTTGCTGCACTTATATCAAAACACAAAAAAATTAGTTGCTAGTTTTACTTTATTTACTATCTTGTTTGCTATATCAAAAACACAAAAAAATTTAGTTTACTTGCATTTACTTTATCTAGTTTGCTTTATTTACTATTGCTAAAATGGCCAACCCTGAAAATACTAAGTTGTGTGACTTCACTAGCACAAATAATAATGATTTCTTATGCACACCTATTGCTCCACCTGCTACTACTGCAGAATTCTTTGAAATTAAACCTGCTCTACTTAATCTTATCATGCGAGAGCAATTTTGCAGTGTTAGTTACGATGATGCTGCTGCCCATCTCAATAATTTTGTTGAACTATGTGAAATGCAAAAATATAAAGATGTAGATGGTGACATTATAAAATTAAAATTGTTCCCTTTCTCATTAAGAGGAAGAGCTAAAGATTGGTTGCTATCTCTGCCTAAGTATATTATTGATTCATGGACTAAATGCAAGGATGCTTTTATTGGTAGATATTATCCCCCTGCTAAAATTATATCTTTGAGGAGTAGCATAATGAATTTTAAACAATTAGATAATGAACATGTTGCTCAAGCTTGGGAAAGAATGAAATCTCTGGTTAAAAATTGCCCAACCCATGGGCTGACTACTTGGATGATCATCCAAACCTTCTATGCGAGGACTAAATTTTTCTTCGCGGAATTTATTGGATTCAGCTGCTGGAGGTACCTTTATGTCCATCACTCTTGGTGAAGCAACAAAGCTTCTTGATAATATGATGGTTAATTACTCCGAATGGCACACGGAAAGAGCTCCACAAGGTAAGAAGGTAAATTCTGTTGAAGAATCCTCTTCCTTGAGTGATAAGATTGATGCTATTATGTCTATGCTTGCGAATGATAGGACTAATGTTGATCCTAATAATGTTCCATTAGCTTCATTGGTTGCTCAAGAAGAACATGTTGATGTGAACTTCATTAAAAATAATAATTTCAACAACAATGCTTATCGGAACAATTCTAGTAATAACTATAGGCCATATCCTTATAATAATGGTAACGGTTATGCTAATTCTTATGGGAATTCTTACAACAATAATAGGAATACACCCCCTGGATTTGAAGCCATGCTTAAAGAATTTATTAGTACACAAACTGCCTTTAACAAATCTGTTGAGGAAAAGCTCAATAAAATTGATATTCTTGTTTCTAGAGTTGATAGTCTTGCCTCCGATGTTGATCTTTTGAAATCGAAAGTTATGCCTAATAGGGATATTGAAAATAAAATTGTTACTACAGCAAATGCCATCCAAGTTAGAATTAATGAGAATATAAGATTAATGGCTGAACTAGCGTGCTAGGTGGGATAGAGAAGAAAATGAAAAACTAGCTAAAAAAGAAAATGTAGCTAAAGTTTGGACTATTACCACCACTAGCAATGCTAATGATTCACATGTTGCTGCACCTCCTACTATCCATGATAAAATAATTGGTGTTAGCAAAGCTTCTACTCCTAGTGCAAAGCGCGCAAAATTACTGAAACTGCTAAAACTGCTGAAACTGCTTGTGATAAAACTGCTGAAATTTTTTCCAACCTTGGGGATGATAATCCCATTGCTTTAGATTGTAATGATTTAGATTTTGATGATTGCCACATCTCTGAAGTTATAAAGTTCTTACAAAAACTTGCTAAAAGTCCCAATGCTAGTGCTATAAATTTGGCTTTCACAAAACATATTACAAATGCTCTCATAAAAGCTAGAGAAGAGAAACTAAAACTTGAAACTTCTATTCCTAGAAAGCTAGAGGATGGTTGGGAGCCCATCATTAAAATGAGAATCAAAGATTTTGATTGTAATGCTTTATGTGATCTTGGTGCAAGTATTTCTGTTATGCCTAAAAAAGTCTATGATATGCTTGACTTACCACCATTGAAGAATTGTTATTTGGATGTTAATCTCGCTGATAATGCTAAAAAGAAACCTTTGGGGAAAGTTGATAATGTTCATATTATGGTTAACAATAACCTTGTCCCCGTTGATTTTGTTGTCTTGGATATTGAATGCAATGCATCTTGCCCCATTATATTGGGAAGACCTTTTCTTCGAACTGTTGGTGCTACTATTGATATGAAGGAAGGTAATATTAAATATCAATTTCCTCTCAAGAAAGGTATGGAACACTTCCCTAGAAAGAGAATGAAGGTACCTTATGATTCTATCATTAGAACAAATTATGATGTTGATGCTTCATCTTTCGATGTTACTTGAGTTACACTTTCTGCGCCTAGCCGAAAGGCGTTAAAGAAAAGCGCTTATGGGAGACAACCCATGTTTTTACTCCAGTATTTTTGTTTTATATTTGTGTCTTGGAAGTTGTTTACTACTGTAGCAACCTCTCCTTATCTTAGTTTTGTGTTTTGTTGTACCAAGTAAAGTCTTTGATAGAAAAGTAAGTACTAGATTTGGATTACTGCGCAGAAACAGATTTCTTTGCTGTCACGAATCTGGGTCTAATCTCTCTGTAGGTAACTCAGAAAATTATGCCAATTTACGTGAGTGATCCTCAGATATGTACGCAACTTTCATTCAATTTGAGCATTTTCGTTTGAGCAAGTCTGGTGGCCTAATAAAATCCATCTTTACGGACTGTTCTGTTTTGACAGATTCTGTCTTTTATTTCGCATTGCCTCTTTTGCTATGTTGGATGAATTTCTTTGATCCATTAATGTCCAGTAGCTTTATGCAATGTCCAGAAGTGTTAAGAATGATTGTGTCACCTCTGAACATGTGAATTTTTATTATGCACTAACCCTCTAATGAGTTGTTTCGAGTTTGGTGTGGAGGAAGTTTTCAAGGATCAAGAGAGGAGTATGATGCAATATGATTAAGGAGAGTGAAAGCTCTAAGCTTGGGGATGCCCGGTGGTTCACCCCTGCATATATTAAGAAGACTCAAGCGTCTAAGCTTGGGGATGCCCAAGGCATCCCCTTCTTCATCGACAACATTATCCAGGTTCCTCCCCTGAAACTATATTTTTATTCGGCCACATCTTATGCACTTTGCTTGGAGCGTCGGTTTGTTTTTGTTTTTTGTTTTGTTTGAATAAAATGGATCCTAGCATTCACTTTATGGGAGAGAGACACGCTCCGCTGTAGCATATGGACAAATATGTCCTTAGGCTCTACTCATAGTATTCATGGCGAAGTTTCTTCTTCGTTAAATTGTTATATGGTTGGAATTGGAAAATGCTACATGTAGTAACTCTAAAATGTCTTGGATAATTTGATACTTGGCAATTGTTGTGCTCATGTTTAAGCTCTTGCATCATATACTTTGCACCCATTAATGAAGAAATACTTAGAGCTTGCTAATTTGGTTTGCATATTTGGTTTCTCTAGAGTCTAGATAACATCTAGTATTGAGTTTTGAACAACAAGGAAGACGGTATGGAGTCTTATAATGTTTACCATATGTCTTTTATGTGAGTTTTGCTGTACCGTTCATCCTTGTGTTTGTTTCAAATAACCTTGCTAGCCTAAACCTTGTATCGAGAGGGAATACTTCTCATGCATCCAAAATACTTGAGCCAACCACTATGCCATTTGTGTCCACCATACCTACCTACTACATGGTATTTATCCGCCATTCCAAAGTAAATTGCTTGAGTGCTACCTTTAAAATTCCATCATTCACCTTTGCAATATATAGCTCATGGGACAAATAGCTTAAAAACTATTGTGGTATTGAATATGTACTTATGCACTTTATCTCTTATTAAGTTGCTTGTTGTGCGATAACCATGTTTCGGGGACGCCATCAACTATTCCTTGTTGAATATCATGTGAGTTGCTATGCATGTCCGTCTTGTCTGAAGTAAGAGAGATCTACCACCTTCATGGTTGGAGCATGCATATTGTTAGAGAAGAACATTGGGCCGCTAACTAAAGCCATGATTCATGGTGGAAGTTTCAGTTTGGACACATATCCTCAATCTCATATGAGAATAATAATTGTTGCCACATGCTTATGCATTAAAGAGGAGTCCATTATCTGTTGTCCATGTTGTCCCGGTATGGATGTCTAAGTTGAGAATAATCAAAAGCGAGAAATCCAAAATGCGAGCTTTCTCCTTAGACCTTTGTACAGGGCGGCATGGAGGTACCCCATTGTGACACTTGGTCAAAACATGTGCATTGCAAAGATCCGGTAGTCCAAGCTAATTAGGACAAGGTGCGGGCACTATTAGTATACTATGCATGAGACTTGCAACTTGTAAGATATAATGTACATAACTCATATGTTTTATTACTACCGTTGACAAAATTGTTTCATGTTTTCAAAATAAAAGCTCTAGCACAAATATAGCAATCGATGCTTTCCTCTTTGAAGGACCATTCTTTTTACTTTTATGTTGAGTCAGTTCACCTATTTCTCTCCACCTCAAGAAGCAAACACTTGTGTGAACCGTGCATTAATTCTTACATATTTGCATATTGTACTTGTTATATTACTCTATGTTGACAATTATCCATGAGATATACATGTTACAAGTTGAAAGCAACCGCTGAAACTTAATCTTCCTTTGTGTTGCTTCAATACCTTTACTTTGATTTATTGCTTTATGAGTTAACTCTTATGCAAGACTTATTAATACTTGTCTTGAAGTACTATTCATGAAAAGTCTTTGCTTTATGATTCACTTGTTTACTCATGTCATCACCATTGTTTTGATCATTGCATCCACTACATATGTTTACAAATAGTATGATCAAGGTTATGATGGCATATCACTTCAGAAATTATCTTTGTTATCGTTTTACCCGCTCGGGACGAGCGAGAACTAAGCTTGGGGATGCTTGATACGTCTCCGACGTATCGATAATTTCTTATGTTCTATGCCATATTATTGATGATACCTACATGTTTTATGCACACTTTATGTCATATTCGTGCATTTTCTGGAACTAACCTATTAACAAGATGCCGAAGTGCCGATTCGTTGTTTTCTGCTGTTTTTGGTTTCAGAAATCCTAGTAAGGAAATATTCTCGGAATTGGACGAAATCAAAGCCCGGGGGCCTATTTTTCCACGAAGCTTCCGAAGTCCGAAGACGAGACGAAGAGGGGCCACGGGGTGGCCAAACCCTAGGGCGGCGCGGCCCCACCCCCGGCCGCGCCGGCCTATGGTGTGGGCCCCCGTGCCGCCTCTTGACTTGCCCTTCCGCCTACTTAAAGCCTCCGTGACGAAACCCCGGTACCGAGAGCCACGATACGGAAAACCTTACCGAGACGCCGTCGCCGCCGATCCCATCTCGGGGGATCCGAGGAGATCGCCTCCGGCACCTCGCCGGAGAGGGGAATCATCTCCCGGAGGACTCTACACCGCCATGGTCGCCTCCGGAGTGATGAGTGAGTAGTCTACCCCTGGACTATGGGTCCATAGCAGTAGCTAGATGGTTGTCTTCTCCTCATTGTGCTTCATTGTTGGATCTTGTGAGCTGCCTAACATGATCAAGATCATCTATCTGTAATTCTATATGTTGTGTTTGTCGGGATCCGATGGATAGAGAATACTATGTCATGTTAATTATCAAGTTATTATACATGTGTTGTTTATGATCTTGCATGCTCTCCGTTTCTAGTAGAGGCTCGGCCAAGTTTTTACTTTTAACTCCAAGAGGGAGTACTTATGCTCGATAGTGGGTTCATGCCTGCATTGACACCGGGACGATGATGAGAAAGTTCTAAGGTTGTGTTGTGCTTGTTGCCACTAGGGATAAAACATTGGCGCTATGTCCGAGGATGTAGTTGTTGATTACATTACGCACCATACTTAATGCAATTGTCCGTTGCTTTGCAACTTAATACTGGAGGGGTTCGGATGATAACTCTGAAGGTGGACTTTTTAGGCATAGATGCGGTTGGATGGCGGTCTATGTACTTTGTCGTAATGCCCAATTAAATCTCACTATACTTATCATGTCATGTATGTGCATTGTTATGCCCTCTCTATTTGTCAATTGCCCGACTGTAATTTGTTCACCCAACATGCTTTTATCTTATGGGAGAGACACCTCTAGTGAGCTGTGGACCCCGGTCCATTCTTTAATACTTGAAATACAAATCTGCTTGCAATACTTGTTTCTCTGTTTTCTCTGCAAACAATCATCTTCCACACAATACGGTTAATCCTTTGTTACGACAAGCCGGTGAGATTGACAACCTCACTGTTTCGTTGGGGCAAAGTACTTTGGTTGTGTTGTGCAGGTTCCACGTTGGCGCCGGAATCTACGGTGTTGCGCCGCACTACATCCCGCCGCCATCAACCTTCAACGTGCTTCTTGGCTCCTCCTGGTTCGATAAACCTTGGTTTCTTTCTGAGGGAAAACTTGCTGCTGTGCGCATCATACCTTCCTCTTGGGGTTGCCCAACGAACGTGTGAAATACACGCCATCAGTTGCCCAGCCTCGACTTGGCTCGCATCGGCTCGACAGTTTTTCGCCCGTTTGATTGCTTGGGCTCAGTCGCGTTGTTGCACGAACTAGTTCTCAAAGCACTCTCGGGCCAGGCCCTGGAGGAACGCCCGGATCGGCAGTTTCCAGCGATGCATGCAAATCTCGTACGCAGCTGATGCAAAAGCGAATCTTCGGCGCACGCGCGCATCCGCGAAATGCGAAAAGGGGGAGGGAAGGATTCCATCACCTCCTGCCACGCCCCATCGCCTATTTCTACCCCCTCCTCCACTCTCCCCCCAAATTTCGAGCACCTCCCCCCATCGGCAAGCAGGTAAGAGGCGCACTCATCTCCGGCCGGCGATGGTGGCAGCGGCGGCGGCAACTGCATCTGGGCGGCTTCATCTTCTTCCTGGTGCAGCACTTCTTCACCTCCGGTGATGACTGTAAGGATTCCCTTACCTCGGTACCTCGGTTATGTTTAGATCTAGGTTAGAAGTTGCCAGATCTTGGCTAGCATTTGGTCTTGTAGTAGGGGTTAGTCTGGATTGTGCTGAACTATCATGATCTTGCAAGAGTGCCACATTTCCGGTCCCTTGTTTGTCGCAAATGTGCTGACCTACCATGATCTTGCCAGGGTTTGTGTTGTTCACAGTTGCAATGAATTGTTTGTCTGATTTAGGATGATGTTGGTATGGTTTGTGTTGTCCACTATAGGCATGTCTTTGTTCCTAGCAGATTCACGTTATATGTACTACAATATGTGTAGGACTCCTTCTATGATGACTTTAGCCAGGCGCTTGTCTGCGTTGGGGACTCTTAGATCCCTTCACAAGTTCCCGATTCACAGTCCCTCTTTGAGTCCAAGGTGGCGGTCACCCCTCTGCCGGCCGTCAATGGGCATGTGGCTGACCTGGTGTCTCAAGTAGCGGCAGAGGTCGCGAAGAGGTTGGCCACCACAAAGAAGAGCAAGAATCGCGAGGGACGCGGACAAGTCCTTGAAGGCCTCACGAAAAGGGACCGCCACCATGAAATGGCTTCCATTCATGTCCAGACTTCGTGTTGGAGAAGATGTGCGGCTTGATCAAGATCGGATTGAGAACTAAGAAAGGATTCAAGGAAGTCCATCCGACTGGCTGTGGCAAAGGCCCTGTTTGAACACTATGGTGTCTCCGTGTGCTCCACTCAGGTGTACAACCACCTTAGGAAGTGGAGGCAGAGGTGGCTCACCATTACCAGGCTTCGCGATCTAAGCGGCACTCAGTGGTGCGAGGATAGCAAATGCATCATTCTTGAGGGTGAGCACTACTGCGGGAACGTCGCGGTGAGCACGCTGAGTCCACCTCACTAACTCTTTTGATGAGTGACGAGAAGAACTAACATCATTGTCCTTTCGTATCGTAGGATCACCCAAAGGACGCGGAGTACATGAATGTGCCCATTGCGGACTACGAAGAGATGCATACCATCTTCTTTTTCGGCCTCGCCACCGGCAAGTACGCCATGGGATCCAATGAGCCCCTGGGCTCGGCTGCAGCTACTCCTTCACCTGAGCATGCTGAAACCCAGAAGTCCGACACGATTATCCTCGATGGGCCACCTGAGAAGGCTGCCGACGCGCCTGACAAGGCGACCACCGACAAGAGGAAGAGAGGTGCCTTCTCCGACGATGAGCTGGTGGCCTTCACCAACATGATCTATTCTTGTGAAGGACGTCGCACATGCCATCAGGGACAACAAGCCCACAGACATGCACCCTGACCTGTACAATGCAGTCATGGACATTCTTGGCTTTGCCGAGGATCGGAGGATCTCATGGTGGCGCTGAGCCACCTCGTCGACCACAAGGCCCAGGGTTGCAGCTTTGTGGGCATGATCGAGCCATAGCGCATCCTCTGGCTAAGGAACTACCTTGCCAAGTACCACTGCAAGGTGTAGTAGTGCCCTTGAGGGGGTGGTTTAGGGGATGTATGCACGGAGTTGATGACCTTGACGATGATGCTGGTGATGTACATTTTGGCAATAGCGAGGGTTGAAAGACATTTGATGGCCCCCTTTTGTAACTATGATGAGGTGGTATATACTAACACCTCAGGTGATGGTGAACTTGCGGTGTTAGGATGACACCCACTTTTGTTGTGGTGGTAGGATGACACCATAGTAGTGTAGGATGAACTTGTGATCTACTTTTGGAATGATCATGCATGGCCTGTTAGTTTATCATTTGCTATCAACACTTGTATAGTTCTATTGCTCTGTTATGAATTGGTTCATGGTTGTGATCGATTACCTGTTCTTCTTATGCCGTGCTAGTTGTATGTGGTGTTCCGCGGACGGGTTCGAGGAATCTGCAGCTCATGAAGGATCTGTCAAGACAAAGTCAGTGGCTACTCCAACAACATCTACCGAGTGTATGAAACATTGGAGGAGGCACAACAAGAGTATCTCACCTTCCTGGAAGATAAGTTCCTGGCAGATCAGGCCATCTATGAGCCAGTGCCTTTAGCACATCTACGAGGAAGTGCATGCTCTACAAGGAGCACCACCGGAGGTACCTCATAGTCGGGCCAAAGATTACATCATCGTCTTCCTCATCGTGGTGATCGTGAGGATCTTGTTATTCTGAATGATGTGTGATCGTATGTAACATGCTATGACATAGTATTCTCACCCTATTTGAATTGTGATAAGGATATGGAACTGTGATTTGTGCAACCAAACAGCTGATTCGTGTTTTCGTGCGTGCAAGTTGGGCTGGAAACAGGCAACCAAACAATGAAGCCTCACTTCTCTACCCGGTGCAAAAAAGGTTATCCCAGGCGACCAAACAACATTCCAAACCTGCACCATGACCCGTCTGGAAGGAGATATGGATTTGTTTCCACTGCACCACTGATGCAAAAATCTAGTACAAGAAACCAAACGCGCCCTAGTTGTTTGCAGCCGTCTCGGCATCGCGAGCGCCATCGCGCACTGCAACTTGGGGCAACGAACTACTGCAGTTCTTGTGCACGCATATGCATTGAGTGATAGTACTAACTATCCCTACGTACCGCAACCAAACAATAATCATTTAGCCAAAAACCTCAAACTACATGCAACCAAAGACTGAGGTCTGTTTCACCTAATGCTGGCATGCCAAAACTGAAAAACTAAACAAAGAGCAACCAGACAGACACTTCCAGAATCCACAATTCCGCGTCACGGGTTGAGCCCGTGAAATCCAATCAAAAGCGACGAAGCTTGTGATCTTTGCTTAAATGGGGACACGGCTGCACAAGGCACAAAAGGGTCCAAACGCCCTTCACATGCGCTTGTTCCATGTGAATTGGAGCAATGCGTCGCCTGTCCTATCCTACCCGCTCAAATTCTGGTGATCATCTCCCAAACCACTAGCTAAGGATTTGGCCATTCGTACAACCAGTTCTCGGATATAAAGCAGGCAGGAGGAGTCGAGGCTTATCAGCTTCTTCTCAGCTCCTAGCTAGGGGAGCTGCGCAGTTATGGAGCTCTACGCCATGAAGAAGAGGACGTCGTTGCTTGTGCTAGAGGTGCTACTGGTACCTGCTCTTCTTCTTCTGCTACTCCTTCCTCCTGGTGCGAAATGCCATGGGTCCCAAAGCGGCGGCGGCGGCGGAGGAGCCAACCTCACAGTCACTGGCACCGTGTTCTGCGACGCCTGCTCCTCCAGCTCCTTCTCTAACCACAGCTACTTCTTGCCAGGTACGGTAGTATACTTCTGTCGCTGGTATGCACATGCCATTATGCAAATACTACTATGTTCCAGTGTTAGGATTTGGGAAGATCGATACAGCATCGATGTTAGGCCTGCGAAGCCCCTATTGGTTGTTACCAACAACTGCATTGTTGTCTGGAATTGCTTCGTACGAATGCGAGTAGTCGGTTCTCACTGTTACACAGCTACTACGAGGAATTTGTTACAAACCTTCATGAATGGATTGATTGAGTGAATACTCTGTTTTCACTATTGTCGCACTGTTACGACGAGGCTCAAGAACTGATAATTTTGTCCAGTGAAATCTGTCTGCATTTCACCAAGCTCCTCGAGCATGTTCTGACGCAACTTACTTTTGTTGGTCAGGCGTCAAAGTCAGAATCGACTGCATGCTCAGAGCGAACTCCACGTCCAAAGAGGAGATCAAGATCACCGCCGAGAAGTCAACCAACAGCCACGGCGCCTACCGGCTCGACATCCCGGTGATCGACGGCCTCGGGTGCACCACCGGCGGCGAGGCCATCTCCTTCTGCCGGGCCGCCGTTCTGGACAACCCCTCCGCACTCTGCGACGTGCCGGCTGTCAACGCCACCTCCAGCCACATCACCTTCTCGACCGAGGATCCCAACAACGCTTGCATCTACAACCTCAACTCTCTCTACTACAGACCGGGCAACAAGGACGCCAGCGGCCAGTGCGACGGCGCGGGGACCTCGATGGCGCCGGCCGCGCTCAACACGTCCTTGTTCTACTGCCCTCACTGGCCGTGGCCGCCCATCCCGTTCTGCACGCCGCGCCCATGGTTCCCGCCCATCCCCTTCTTCACGCCGCCACCGCCAGCGTTCCCATTCCCTCTGCCGCCGATACCGTTCTTCACACCGCCTTCACCGCCACCGCCGGCTTTCCCTTTCCCTCTGCCGCCCTGGCCATGGACACCACCAGCGGTGGAACCTCCACCGGCCTTCCCGTTCCCTCATTTGCCACCAATTTTCTCAACACCGTCTCCGCCACCTCCACCGCCACCTGTATTCCCGTTCCCTTTGCCGCCGATTCCACACCTACCTCCTTTTCCGCATTTTCCGCCACTGCCGTCTTTGTATTCACCACCGCCTCCTCCGCCCCCGCCACCACCTCCGCCGCCTTCGTTTCCTTGGCCTTTCCCGCCACTACCTTTCTTCCCTCCAACTTCAACCCCTTCGATCCCATCTCCTCCACCTTCAATGCATTATCGGAAAGATCCAACCACCTGGTCCTCTTCCCAAAAAAAACCTTAACTATGTATATAAGTAAATAATACAGTATAAGTAATAATATGTGTAAGCATATGTGTAAAGTGTATATTCAGATTGTATACAAAGGACTCTCTTTTGGGAGGAACTGAAAGAGACGGTTTACGTTCATGTAGCTGTAAAGATGCAATTTATTGTGCCTTTATTAGTGATTTGTCATTAAAATTTAGTAATCAGCTCTTCGATTTAAGTTCGAAATGGAGAACGAGACCCCATCCTCTGCATTGAAAAGATGCATACATCATTTTTTTTAAAGATCGTTATGGAACAAAAATCAGACAAAGAACATACTCCCTCCATTCTGAAATAGTCTACATTCTAGCCCCAAAATTTGTTCTGAAATACTCTACATTCTAGCTTTTAGTCAACGACAACACTGAAAACGAGGTGGTTTTACTCTTTTTATTGGATGTTGTTATTTTCAATGTAGTTTGGATTGGTTGTTCAAATATCTAAGTAGTACTAATAAATGCATTACTAATTTGTCTCATTTTTTCTAGAATGTAGACTAAATCAAAACGGAGGGAGTACATCAAAAAGACCCAAAACCACCTCACAAGACCTAACAAACGTCAATATTAACTGAAGCCATCCTCACAAGACCTAACAAATGTCAAAAGACCCAAAACCATCAGGACCTTATGCCCTTAAAACATGCAAACCCCCATCAGCTAGGAACCCAGAAAAAATCACATAACCGAGACATCATCTAAGTGAAACGGGAGCGCTCATCTTATGCATGAGACTCTTACTGAGCACCTCATGCACATGTAGAAGTTGTCACGGTGGTCTCGTAGCCTTGGTCCTCTTTTTATACCAACAAGAGGCCACCACACGGTTACATGGATGTCACTACACCCATCCCCCCATGGGGCGCTCATAGCTCGTGCCATGGCACATGCCAACTAGCATGTCGCCAGCTCCGCTGAGTGGTAGGGGATGTGTCTATGAAATGTTATCCGTCAGGTGGTCAGGACAAGTTGGCTCGTCTTGTCCCGTCCCTCCAGCTAGTGTCACCGACGAAGATCATGATGGCGGAGCAGGGGGTGTGAGCTAGGTGTCGAGCGAGTTCTGCTTCCCATGTACATCTGGGCATGGGCAGCCCGGCCCGGACGGCCTGGCCCGAAAATCCCGGGCTGGGTCGGGCTTGCACTTCGGGCCGGGTTCGGGCCTGAAATCTGAGTCCGAACGTCGGGCCGGGCCGGGTTCGGGCCTTTATTTTTGTGCATTTTAGCCTGGTCGGGCCGGCTTCTCGGGCCGGGCTGGGTTTTTTGCTCGTTCGAGCCGGGTTCGAGCTTAATTTACATGCCCGACGGTCGGGCCGGGCCAGGCTCGGGCCTAACTTTTTACCCGTGGGCTTTTTTAAGCCCGGCCCGAAACCCGGCCCGGCCCGAACTTTGCCCAGGTGTATTCCCATGCCCGGGGACTGGCGGGGCAGCTGAGGCTGGATCCCCGGGGTCCTCTGGTCGACAAGGCAAAGGGAGTCTTCCGCATAGGTATTTACCTTGACAACATTGGATCATGTCTCACACCTTTCCTCACTTTCCTTATCGAGGTGAAGGTATGAAGAGAAAAGGCTTGCGCTTGTCGGGCTCGTGGGTACCTTGGCTCCCACGGTCCCAACAAATTTTTGAATATAAATTGTTTTGAGAGGTTATTGAACACGATTTGATGATTATGTTTGTACAATTGCAACGAGGAAGGTTGCCCCTGTATGAACTTAAATTTGGAGTCATATCCTTCTTTCCCCCAAAAAGAAGATGTGGTTCTGATACCCCCAAGCGTAGGGGGTCGATGTAACATCTCTCAATGTGAAAGTATTGTTATCGGACCACATGACAAAAAAGGTAAAGAAAATATATTCTCTCAAACTATAGTGTCATAATTCTAGATATCTATGCACTAAACAATTTGAAGATGCAAATGGTGATTGGTTGCAGGTGCCCGGGCTCGGCTTCATTCGGCAAGCGTGCAAAGTCGTGCAAAGTCGCGTTGTTAGGCCAAAATTCTTGATTAGCTGGATGTTTGCCCGGGCTAAAACTTCAGGTCTTCAGGGAAAACTCTAGAAAAAGGCCGACCTTCGTGAAGGGAAAACAACTCGCTCCGCACGCGACAAGTGGCGCGCTGTGGGGGCAGAAAATCCCTGGGAAGTGGTCTCCCTGCTCGACACGTGTCGCAAGGAGAAGCAAAGTGGGGATGAGGGAGGAGAGAGAAGGCACAGGGGGCTGCGTTTTTCCCTTTATTTTCTAGATTCGGTTTTTCAAAATGAAATATCTTGAGAACCGTAAGTCCAAACGACGAACCGTTTTCACTTTTGAGATCCTCTCGTCGAGATCTTCAAAACTAGATCCCATGTTGGTAGGTTTCGAGATACTTTTTTTCGTACTTCCTATACTACTATGGTTGTACTCGTCTTGTGTATCTAACTGTACTCGTGCATGAACTGATAAGTACTTCTCTTTTGAAGGTATTTAGTGCATTTTTCCCTTTACTCGTGTGAGCAATCGTACGCATCGTCTCGTTCGTGTGCGCGAGTGTACTCAGTCTTATGTGGACGATCTGTGCACCTACTCGCTCGTGCAGGCGACTGTACTTACTCGTGTTCGTGATTGTACCTGTCTCGTGTGAACGACTGTACCTGTACTCGTTCGTGTGCGCGAGTGTACCTGTCTTATGTGGACGACTGTACTGTCATCTATCGCTAGTGTACTGCGATCTATCATTTACTCGTGTGCTTGATCAGCTACTGTACGATATGAGCGACTGTACCTGTACTTGTTCGTGTGTGCGCCTGTACCTGTCTTATGTGGACGACTGTACCTATCTCGTGTACGCGACTATACCTGCACTCGTTCGTGTACGTGACTGTACTCGTGTGTTACACGTAACTGTATTTATACGTTGCACCTAATTGTACCTCTGTGTTATATGTAACTGTACTCTTATAAATCATAGTGCCAATTGATTCCATTGCATGCAAGTGCTAAAGCAGCTAGATAGCTAGCTATGGGTGCATGCTGCGGTGCGGCAGCTGTACTCGTGCGGGGCGACGATGCGTACGTGCGCGGAGCCGACAAACGAATCTGTATGCGTACGCGCCCGGAGCCGAGATTCGCTCCCTCGCGGGAAAGCACTCGTTGGAGTACTCGTGCCGGAGGGATACGGTAAAAGCGTACTCCTGTACTCGTTCGCTCGCGCGCGGGAGCAACACGTTCGTGACACGTGGCGATCGCTGGTGTGGTGCGTGGGATGGATTTTCCCTTTGCAAAGGTTGGTCTTTAGGTAGTGGTACCCGGTCTTCAGCACAACAAACTGCTTCCCTTTATCCCTTGGCCCAAGTCGCTAACAGGCTTGGAGCCTACCCGCGTGGCTACGTCCGCATTTGTTATACTTGCTTCGTCCACAAATAGGTGTATATATGGGTTTTCTAAGATAAATTATGAGGTAGCGGATCGGAACGGCAGCTTTTTTTTTTTTTTTTGAGAGTGATCGGAACGGCAGCTGTGATGGCGAGTAAGCCACGGGTGCTGCCTGCAGCGGAGTCCTCAAGCGTCGTGCCGCCGTCACCTGTGTGCGTGCGTCGGCTGCTGCAGCAAGACGAACAGACGAACGAAGTAACCATTCGTGGAAGGGATCAATTGAACTGGTGGCCTTCTCTGCTGACTACTTCATTCATCTTCAAATAAGTGGACATCTAGCTCTAAATTTTGTCCACAAAAGAATATACTTCTATTTTTCTAATGTATTTTAATTGCTTCTCTCTTATAGTACAAAATCAAATCCAATAATATTAGGCATATGTTATTTTTGTTTTCTACATACACTTAGCTTATTAGAGGTGAAAGAATTAAAGAGAGAAGATACATGTTTCCAACGTATTTTTACTCTAGGACTGATTTTAATATATAAATTGGGGAGAAAAGGCTAATTAGGATGCGTTTGGTTTATGGCCAGCCTTTTTCTACTAAAGATTTGGCTAGATAAATTGGATGTTGTGTTGCTTGCGCGTGAATTGGCCAACATTTGCTAAGAAAGAACTAGATTTGATGGTAGGGCAACACATTCAAATTTTTTGAGAGTTCTAACAGTTTTGTAGTAGTTGAGAGGAGAGACTGCCAGCCACGCGAAACGCACCCCTCCTCCCGCACCCCTCCCAAACCCTAAACGCACCCCGCCGCCGGTAGCGCCACTGGGCAAAGGCCGCGTGGCGTGGCGGCGGCGGCGGCCTCTCCTTGTTGCCGCGCCGGGACGGCGACCGGGATCCCTCGACGCTCGCTGCGGCCGGTCGGACTTGGTGATGGGCGGCGGCGGCGGCGGACCTCGCGCGACGGCTGCAGGCGGCAGCCCCTTGCCTTCCGCCGGATCTTCACCGCGGCACGCATGAGGGGCCGGTGGCGGGCGATGGCCGGGCCATGATCTGCGCCACTTTCCCCCCGCCTCTCGGCCGTGTGTGGAGGCGATCTCGGGTTTCTCTCGCGTCACGAGGTCGCACGGGGCAGCAGCCTTGGGTACGGCGGTGGAGGTGGCCATCTTCTTCGTCGGAGAGGGTCGGCCTGCGGTTGGTGGTGGTGGATCTATCGATCTATCACCGCATTCCGGCGGCGTGATGGAGGAGCTTGGAAGCCGGCGTCGGTGTCGCCGGTGGTGGGTTGGAGTGGCCAGCCCGGGATGGTCGCCGACGTGGGGGTCCGAGCCTGAATAAAGACGGCGGTCCTAGGGCCTCTCTTGCGTGAAGAGGAGGACCTACCGGAGGCCTGGACTCGTGATCCGGCCGGAGTGTTGAGTTCGGAAGAGCTCCGCCGATGAATGTACTGATGCTTTTGCCTGGAGTTTGTTGGATCGGAGGTATTCGGTCGTGCGCACCCATATTTTTATTCCGACCGATTGGTTCTGGAGGGAGCGGCGCGAAGCTCTTTTTTCTTTGATTGACATCAAGTGACTATGGATCCATGATAAAAGTCGGAAGAAGAGAATTTCATGAAGGCCAGAGGGGAGGACTAGCTAAGGGAGGTTCAAGTCTTTGCGATGTTGAGGGACTTGCTTGGTGTTTCGGACTTCACAGCAGCGGTATGAAAGTGGGGGCGACAACACAGGTGAAGTGCGGAGTCCTACCTTTCGGGGTGAAAACCCAAGGTCCGGCCTTAATTGGTTGTGCCCGACAATGTCCTTGGTGGAGGCATTTGTTTTGAGAGCGGGGACTAGTCCGTAATTCGGGTGTTGTCTTGGCGGTGGATGTATTGCTTGTTGTTAGGCCTGAGATACTCGTAGCGGGACTTTTATTTCTTAGTTTTCTTTTCTTGTTTTTGGCTGTGTGCATCCGTAGTGCCATTAGGGTGGTGCGTTGTTGCAGAGGCTGGGTGTAATTGGTATCTTCTTGATATTAATATATTCCCTTTATCGAAAAAAAAACAGTTTTGTAGTTCCAAAGGTATTTTCTTGTAACATTTCAGTTTTTTGTGTGCTTCCGAACTATTACAAATATAAGGTTCTCAATTTATTATTTACATTTTTATTGTATATATCCAAATATGCAATTGCGCTTCTCAACTTTTTGATTATATATATTCATATATATCCAAATATGCCGTTGCGATTTTTTTTTTTTGTTAGCTTATAGTTCGCCCATGCTCTAGTTTTTTTCCTTGCTTCGCCACTGATTGGTTGCTTTCAAGTTTAAGGCAACAAAATAATAGTAGTTGCGAGAAACCTCACAAATATCCCCGGCCATCATCTATAATGCAAAAGGACAAGACAATTACTCTTATGTTAACAATAGATATAGGTTCATGTGTTCACTTGATCTTTCACTGTCAACAAAGGTGACGATCATGCTATAGATAATAAAGTACACACAATTGTTTTTCTTTAACGGTAAAATTTATATGGACAACATGCCTCCAAAAATAGGAAGTTGACAAGAGAAGTACCAAAAGGTGTTTGTCATAAGCATGCCAATTTTTCTCACTTGGCCCAAGTACATGTTATCCATTACCGATAGATGCGGGGTGCCATTGCTTCCACTTAGCAGTAACGTTATTGTCACATGGTTGTACCCTCCAATACCGCACATATGACATATGTACACACTATCATAATCCTCCATGTAAAAACATACACATACCAATTTATGCAAACATTTAATTATCGTGTGCACCCCACACATCTCTCATCTACCTACAACACTTGGCGTTGCCAAATACCTCATGACATGGGAAAACAAGGCATTACCACACTTGTCATGTACAACAATTTTAAGCAATGCAAAAGACATCATAATGTGCTTCCAGAGCATGACACGCTATAAAAGTTTCAACACAATGGTAAATGCGTAACATATTGATACATGTAAAATTTATCCATGACCTTTCGTGTTTCTGACATGATATTCCATGATATATGAGATTCCCTACATATTTTACATTGATTTTTGTGGATTTGAAACAAAGTCTCCTTTCATTTGTTTTTAACGATACAGAACAAGAAACCTGAATTTGTGTATTATTGAGTTCCAGGGACCTTCCGAATGCCAAATGAACCCCAACTTATATCCATGTCATTTTTACGAAAATACAAGAATATGAGAAGATGTGGAGCTGATCCGCTTGGGCCACGAGAGGAGGCCCATGGTGTGGCACACCCCCTGGTTGTGCTATGTGGGCCCACACTAGTAGAGATATACACCTACGTAAATTTTTCTATTTTTTATTTGAAGGCCACCGACCAGTTGCACGAAAAATATGATAAATATTTGATGTCTCAAGGTTTTTCTGTTTATTATTCAAATTTGTGAAAAAATTATATGTCTCGGTTTTGATTGTGGTGGGAATTATTTGCAAACTAAGTTCTCGGACTATGAGTATATTTTTCTTTTGTTTTGTACTCAAATTAGAAATATTTTTATAAACTAAGTTTGCTGATTTTGTGTACTTGACCGTGCACATGCATGCATAGATCAGTGTACTGTACCGGTAGACATGTCTACTTGTATTTTTTTAACCTCTATTCCAATTTTTCCATCTACAAAATATATAGAAAATCAGAAAATTGTAAAATAAGTGAGCATGTATTTTTCGTTGCACGTCCAATTATATTTATCATGTTCATATTTGTTGGGACGAACGTCTTTAATTCATATTCCTTCCGCTTTCAATAAATGAGGCTTTTTTTTAAAAGTGAAGCCAAGTAAAGTTTGACGAAACTTTTAGAAAAATGTATCAACAAATATGATATTTAATAGATATCTTATGAAAATATATTCCATGATATGTTTAATGATACTGATTTTTAATTTTGCATGTTGATAAGATTTTATAAAAACTTGGTCGAAATTTATATTGCTTCACTTTCTAAGAAGTAATATAAGTCTTATTTATGGGAAGAAAGGTAGCATATCGAAGGGACTCTCCATTGTGCAAATTGAAATGTATAAGGAATTTCCTACACGTACATCACGTTTTAGCTAGCTAGGAGCATACGATTGTTTCCTCTTTTCACTAGTGGAGACAGGGCCTTCAGTCCCGCATCGTAAGGGTTTTTGGTCAGTCGCGGTCCAGTTACCAGTCGGAAAAAATGGCCCTCCACATGGCCGCGTCACAGGGTTTAGGCTGGAGAACCATCAGTCCCGGCCCGTAATCCTAACCGCGACTAGATATTATTTTCAGTAATTATGTTTTTTATTTTTCTAATTTCATTTTTTTCATTTTTCATTTTTTTCATTTTTTTGTTTGACTTGATTTTTTAATACTAATTACACTTGTAGACTTGGTCATCACTTTTGGGTCCGTCACCCATCCACACACTACTCCACCCTCAGCACGCTTAACTTCTTGGTTCTTTCCTGCCGCGCTCCCGCGAATGTGATTGTAGCTTGTTGTAAATACTACCATATTAATTCTATTAACTCAGTATACCATTGTATTACATTTCTGTATTTTATAAAACCAAAAATATATTTGTAAATCAGAATTGGACAAATAATATATGATTTATTATTAGAAAAATGTGAGTGATTTGAATATAAAATAATTATGTATTTATTAATTTATTATTATTATCAAATAATATATGTATTATTCATATAATGTGGCCAAATAATTAATATCTTGAAATCTGGAAACGGAATTGGACAAATAATATATGATTTATTATTAGAAAAATGTGAGTGATTTGAATATGAAATAATTATGTATTTATTATTATTATTATCAAATAATATATGCATTATTTATATAATATTGCCAAATAATTAATATCTTCAAATCTGCAAACCGGAATTGGACAAATAATATATGGTTTCTTATTCGAAAAATGGGAGTGATTTGAATATGAAATCATTTATTTATTCATTTATTATTATTATTATCAAATAATATATGCATTATTCATATAATATTGCCAAATAATTAATATCTTGAAATCTGTAAACCGGAATTGGACAAATAATATATGATTTATGATTAGAAAAAATTGAGTGATTTAGATATGAAATAATTATGTAATTATGTATTTATTATTATTATTATCAAATAATATATGCATTATTCATATAATATTGCCAAATAATTAATATCTTGAAATTTGTAAACCGGAATTAGACAAATAATTTTATTTATCTCTTCATACCACATTCCGTGACACATCAGAATTGATCGCATACACTTTGAAGGAACTACATTTGGGAACGAAATAATTGGATTTGTTGTTAAAATTGTTTTATGTAGAGTGCTGGTCCAATATGAACAACGGGATAGAACATAATTAAAGTCTTTTTCTATCTTGCTCACTTTATAGGTTTACATAAATTTTGTTTTTCTAAATAGTGAACCACATAAAGCTCTCCATCTTCACTGCATAATTATCATGACGCTGTGCTGCAAGTAAGCACAAACACAAGACACACAGTTCATATATATGAAAGACACATAGTTCATATATATGAAAAGACACATAGTTGATATATATGAAAGACACATAGTTTATATATATTGAAACGATCGATTCATAGTTCATACAAATATAGAAGACCACCCCTACTCATCATCTCTAAATATTGAGATGATCAACATGACTAGTAGCAAACTAACATCCAATGCTTCATAGCAATCTCGAAGCCCAGGTGAGCGTCTAGTGCTGCATAGTGCATTTGCTCGTAGCTCAATGGATAATTGACCCATCTAAAAATGAGCTTATCTTCTTTTTCTTGCGTGGCAACGTCCATCTTCTTCTTGTGGTTGTACTTCTTCTTCTGCTCAAGGTTTGTCCCAATGGTATCATTTGCCAAATCATATAGACTTGGAGTGGGCTTGGTGGTGGGTTCGGGGATACCTTCTGGAGGTCATACGCAGAAGTGATGTGAATGCCGTGGAGTCTTAGCTTTTTCACATCATTGCCGAGAGCGACGCCGCAGAATCTGATGTTCTCGTCCTCCAAGAATTCCTTGAGCACTTGTGGCATTTTTATATCGGCATGAATAATCTGGAACACCAACGTCTCGAATGCCACCGAGAGTTAAAGGATGGCGGCGGCCTTGCGAGGGTCGGTGAACTCGCAGTCCAACCCGACGCACTTGGTCGTTGTGGCGTCGAGAAAGTCCCTCTTCATGCCCCAGATCTACTTCTCCACCATTCTTGCACGGAGCATGACCGTGACCTTGACCGCCATCCCTTCGGCCTTGAGGTAGTACACCCGTCTCCGACGAGCCGGGTCGCACACGAGGTGCTCCATCGACGAAGAGGGGAGAGAGAGCTATAGCTTTTGCAATGGTGGATGAGGAGAGGAGGCTGGATGGAGAGAGAGTGTGTGTGGCAATGGTGAAGAATGGTGGAGCTTATAAAGCAATGGGAAGAGAAAGATGAATAGTGGTTGGCTGCGCCAGCGACTCGGATTCCATGCTGACGCTTGATTTCGACGCGGTCAGTAATGACGCGCGTGATCGGCCTCCGCGGGAAACAAACCGTTTGATTTTAGGTCCCGGTTTGGGACACGCGCCGAGATTAAAGGGTGTTCCGTAGGCGCCGCGTGGCGCAAAACCTTTTAGTCCCGGTTTGGAAGACGAGCCGGGACCTATGGGTGCCGTACGCTGTAGCGTTTACAAGGCGACGTGGCCAGGCCTTGAGTCCCGGCCTAGGATACGGCCGGGACCAAAGGTGCCTGACCAAAGGCATGTTTTCTACTAGTGTTTGAACGGACCGGCTGTTCAAAAAAAATTGTACTTTTTATAAATAATATGATTTTTAATTATTTTTTTGGAATATTATGTGTTTTTCATAAATTTTGAAAATAGGATCAAATTGGTTACCCTGTGACCGATTTGGCCCTATCGGCCGTGTTGTGGCCAACCAGCTGATCGGCCTACCTAGGCGGAAGTCACGTGAATACGTGATGAATGGGCCCATCGGCCATGCAGAAGCCGATTAGGCCTAGTGGCCAAGGGAAAAGCAGATTGGACCCGAGGCAGCTTCAGTCTAGTTGAGTGGTGAAACTGCTTCAGTCTAGTTCCTTTTGCCCTTCGAGAACCAACCTGTGGTTGGATGGTTAGGAGGGTAGTGGCACCCCCAGTCCACCAGAGTTCAAATCCCAAATTTGACACTTTGGTGTCTCATAAAGGCGGAATATTCTTCAGTGGGAGGCGACGTTCCCGTCGACAGCGAGTCGCCTGTGGTAACTTCGTAAATCTCAAGACCCGCCGGATCATTCTTCAACGCAGTCTCTTGCAGGTGCTCATAGGGATAGAGTGTGTGTGTGCGCGTTCATAGGGGTGACTGTGTGCGCGTATGTATGAGCGTCTTTGATTGTACTGTGTTTCGCAAAAAAAAAAAAGTTCCTTTGCCCTTCGGGCATTTTCTTTTGCTGATCTGTGATGTAAATAGTTAAAACATGGAGAACCTGACGCTGTATTTTCGTTCTCTCACGATAATGAAAATTCGATCCCAATGAGAATTGCTTGGAAAAAAAGATTTGTTATTTTTGCTGAGTCAAAATATATTGTATTTCAATCTGAAACTTTACACATTGATAGATTCCAACATTCTCTATTATGGTATTTTTTTCGAAATTTTTTACATGTATAAAATGAAATTTTTATAGATTCAAAAAACGGCCTACTCGTATCGTCACTCTCATAGATAGATTGCTAGTTTCGCTTTGCAGAATATTTACAAAATGGTCTCTCTATTCTCACAGTGATCCTGCATGTGGCCGGTAATGTGTCAGGGTGAATGGCGGGCGATAGTGGAGGGCATGCGGTTGATGACAAGACGATATCATCTTCCGGTGGGAGCAAGACATGGAATCGGCTGATTTTCCTTCTGGACGAGTCATGTGTGTTTTTTTGTTCTTGTTTTTTCAGTGGCTCGTCCACTTGGTGGTTGTAAACTTGTAATGTCCTGGTGGTGTTTTTACTTTCTTTAGAATTGGTTTATCAGCTGTAATGGATCTCTGTGCTTTCTAGGTAAAGCAGGGCCGTTTCATGGGGGGGTCTTTACTCTATAATATTTTAGGAAGCATGGATCCAAGTATTCTTAAACAAAATAGGTCCACCATGACCCATGAGCCATCTTCCTTGAGTCTTTAGAGGAGTTAACCAAACCAATCGGTGTGGGACCTAGTTGTTGAATGTATCTTCTATCTGCAGTTCTGTACTAGTACAACTTTCTTGTTCTAAGAGCATGTCTAACAGGTCCCGTATTTTTCCGTCCCTTAAAACACGAGTAGAGGGTCCTGTATTCGTTTTTCACCGGCCAAAAACGCGTCCAATCTAGCAGAACCTGTAAACTCACCCTGTAAAATAGAATATTCTCAAAATATGCCGAATCGAAAAAAAAAACTGATTTCATCTTCTTCCTCTAGCCAACTCCCAGCCAGGCCACGGTGCTCCCCCGCCCCGGCCATGGCCGCCCCGCCCCCGGCCTCCCTCTCCTCGCCCCGCTCCCGGCCCCGGCCGCCCTCGCCCCGCCCCGCTCCCGGCCGCCCTCGCCCCGCCCTGCTCCGGCCATGGCCGCGCGCCCCGGCCGCCCTCGCCTCGCCCCGCCCGGCCCCGGCCACGCCGCCCCGGCCGCCCTCGCCTCGCCCGGCCCCGGCCGCCCTCGCCTCGCCTCGCCCCGCTCCCGGACCGCGCCGCCCTCGCTCCGCCCCGGCCATGGCTGCGCCGCCCTCGCCCCGCCTCGCTCCGGCTCGCCCTGCCCCGCTCCGGCCGTGCTTGCGCCGCCCTCGCCTCGGCCATGGCGGCGCTCACCCAGCCCCGCCCCGGCTGCAGTTCGCCGTAATTTAGCCGGATTCCGGCGAGGCAAATCGCGAAACGGTTAGATTTTCTGAAATTTCAGCCCGCCACGAGAGAGGGGTTGGCCCTGTATTTGGTCTCCCACCCCGTACAAGTAAGGGGCGAAGACCCGCCCCGTAATCGAAAACAGCAAAAATCGAAGCGGAAGTCGTTTTTACGGGGTCTGCTAGACGGCCGGGTAGAGCTCAAACCCGTATTCTGGCAGTTATTATACGGGTTTGGGTGTTTTAAGGGGTCTGTTAGACCTGCTCTAAGCACATCTCTGAAATAGTGAAACCCCTACAAAAATATTCCATTCTTTTACCCAAACGTGGTCAAGATAACATAGGATTTGTGGTTGTACATTTGCAATGCCAATTAAAATCCAGAATCACTGTATTCAATTGCTTATTATATCATATAATTGTTCGTCCATTTTGAATCGTTGCTGAACGGAGATAGGTGGAGACATCATTCGTAGCACATGGATCCTCTGCATTAGGTGTCTAAACAATGTAGCACTGAAAAGCATAGACTAAACAAAGAAATAAAGGGGGTCTCGTCCTCGAAAATCGAAACCAGCCCATGCCAACAACTCACGCGCCTTTGCCTCCCAGAAAATTTCTCAACTCATCGCACACTTCTCCCTCCCTTCTACCCTCCTATCCTTTGTTCAGTTCTCTACTTGTCCGACTGGAGTTGGGGTGTCATGCTTGTGGAGCAAAGTAACCAAAGCCACCATTGCTGCGCCAGCGACTCTGCATCTCTCGTCAACAAAAGGTAGAAGAAGAAGAAGAAGAAGAAGAAGAAGAAGAAGAAGAAGAAGAAGAAGAAGAAGAAGAAGAAGAAGTTTTTTCAGGGATCACCATCTTCGCCTGTATGTACCTCTTTCTCATTCGATTTTCTATGCACGAAACTCGTCATGTTATTGCTACTTTTTTTTTTTGTAGAGGATCATTGTTATTGCAGCTATTTCGCAAAAAAAAGTCATTGCTAGCCCGAAACTAATTGCTTGCAACATATGATTGATCTAACCATACAATATCTAAATAGTTCATCGATTCAAGAAGAGACAATACATATACTAAAGTTAGTGCGAGGTCTCTCGAGACTCTCGGTTATAGGGTGATCTAAATCCTCTGAATTCCCCAGCTAAGAAGGCTCTATAAGCTGACATCGTAGAGTAGTTGGCCGTTGGCGTCCTACAACTTTTTTTTTGCGGGGAAAATAAATATATTAAGCCACAATAGAGTTACAATCAAGCGCGACCACCCCAACAACTTCTGGTGGTACCGCTTGTAGCCAAAAGCAGTTCTACCCTGAATTCTACTCAACTTAGCTAACTTGTGGCTAACAGTACTAGCCTCACGGCTAATTGTAACTAACCATGCGTCCTACAACTTAACACGGTCCTTCAGCTACTGTCTTAGCACATTATAACACCAGACCGTGAGTTGATAATACAATCAATCAAGACAGGTGCGATATGATACATCGTGATTTTCATGTGCCTGTGCTGCTAGCGATCAATTAATTGATCAAGGCTAGCTAGTTTGGTTTTTACGTGAGCATCTCAATGGAGTTTCTAATAGAGTACGAGCGACGTCTCGCTGAAACTCATGGTTGTGGTTGGCCGAAGCACTCAGCCGCAGGGGCTATGCTAACATTATAGAATAAAAACAATCTCCCATTCTAACGCAAATAAATGGCACAATTGATTGCATACATAATCTTAAGCAACAACAAAATATTTATTTATTCCTTTATTTCCACTCAATCCACATTCACAAGCTCAATCCATTATCAAACAACAACAATACAACATCCGAAATATTAGAGCAGTACTGAAAAAATGCACTAAAGGTCTGAAGCACATAACAAACATATAGTGCGATACACAAATACACCACTGAGCATACCTCCCGATTAAACCTCTGCCGACCCGTAACCGTAAGGCTTGTAAGTCAGTGTGAGTTCCTTATTTTCCTTCGACCATTGTTCAAGCCCATGCGCACCACCTTTAACCTTGCGCGTATTTATACAAAGTTCGGCCGATGGCAAAGCAATCGCTGACTTGCCAAACTTGTCAAGCTGCTCCGGATGCTCGAAGTAAGTGATGACGCTCTTGCTGATGAAGTCCTTGTGATGAACGTACACCTCCGGCACCAACGGGGAGAGCTCTTGCACGCTCTGCTGAATAGACAGCAGCGGTTCACTCGCATGGAACCAGTGTACGGACTTCTTCGCCCACTTGGGCAACATGTGGATTATCGGCATCGGTAGGTTGAAGAGGAAAAGTTTGAGATTGCGCTGCTCCTTCGTCAACATATCCTGCCCCACACTCAGCGCCAGGGTTGCCCCGAGGGAATGGCCGGTCAACCAAACAAGACAGTCCGACTCATGTCGCCCAAGGAGATTCTTGACCGTGTTGTAGGCGAGCTGGAAGCGCTTGGAGTCTTTAATGGTGTTTTTTGCAATGCTAAGGTCGAGCCACAGGTCTCCCATGATGGTGGATCGACGCATGGTTGTGCCACGGAACGCCACGATGTATTGCGGACCGCCTTCCCCTGTGCACTTGTATATGGCAGCATAGACAATGTCTTGGTCCTTCAGAACCTCCTCGAGGCTTAAACCAAATCCGTCAAGCCAGTCAGGCTTGAGGTCGCGAACATCGTCTACCGCCAGGTAAACATTATTGACCAGTTTGGCAAGATAGGCCCGGCGCACTTCTCCATTGGAGTGCCTGTAAGATATTGAAAATTTGAAATTGTTAGTAACTGCGAGAGGTTTTGACCACACTACCATGAGCCTAGGTAATAGCAAAATGACCTTCTTTTTCTACAAATGGCACGTTTCGTTGCATTGATTGGAATAAATTTTACACCCGTAAGTAGGGCCAACAAATGCTACTAGACAAACATTACAACAGAGTCCACCGAACAAACCTCTTTATAACCAACCAAGATCAATTCTTGAATTAAACTCAGGTGGTGTTCAACTAAACAATGATTGGGTTGGCATTGCGCTGATTAAGTGGTGCAAATTTAACAGAAAATTTACCTATTTTGTTTGGTTGAAGAAAGGAGTGGTAACGGGCTGTTTGGTGGATTCTACCAATTAGCTAGCGCGCTTCTTTTTTTTACAATGTACTCCGACAAATAGCTGGGCTGGTTGGTGGATTCTATGTTGGATCCTGCTTCGGAGCGGCGCCGTATATTTAAGTAGCGTGCGATGGTAAATGGTGGGTTAGGGCATGTACAATGCAGGTACTTAGCGTGAGCGCCAGGGTTAATTTCCCAGTAGTTAAGCTCTAATCCCATCCGATCACAAAAAATTTCATTGCGTCGACGCTGGAGTTGTCGCCTGGCGCTCCGCTTATTTTTCCTTGACGAAATAACTTTGGCCCACCAACGAAGCCAATCATGCATGGCGCGGAAAACAGATCGCACAAGCGCCTCTATTAGCGCTTTGCATTGGAGCTCCAGAATCCTACTTATATATTATTTTCTCGTAAATCTTATTTTTAAAGCTACTAAGAGGAGCACCGGGCTGTAGCCTGGTGGCAAGGGAGGCACGGTTGCACCCAGCAGACCCAGGTTCGAGTCCCGTTGGGGGGTGAATTTGGGTGTCTAGTGGACTTCTGTCTTGAACAAAAAGCCATTAGGTGTCATGTTTCTTAAACCGGCCCTCAAAGCTTTTTGAGGCGTGCCAAAAATATAACCGACCCTAGTCGTGCGTCCCTAAGGGCCTTTCCGCCAATATGGTGTCCGACACCCCGAGGCCATCCCCGCTCCACATGGGACGATGTGGACGCGCCGGCAGAGCAAAAAGCACATTAACTGGGAGATGTCCTGCCGGCGCTGCGTCTCCTCCACACGTCGCCGCCCTTCACACGCCACCGCTAGATTCCAAAACATGCACATAAATTTAGAGCAAAGAGATCTGACGCTGCACTCTAGCGTTGCAGGCTTTCACCAAACTGCACTCTAGCGTTGCAGGCTTTCACCAAAAATATCTCACGTTCAAATAAAATCCAACGCCGCACGGAAATAGGAAGCATGCGGCGGTTTGGATTAGATTTTGTCTGCTATGTTTCGTTGTACATAAAACCCTGTAGACACCAAGCCTCGTTGTGTTTTAGAAAATATTTGGGCTGTTCTCATACTGAAGGCCAATATCAAAGTGGGCTTTAAGTGAAGGAAAATAAATCAAAATAGAAAAATAAAAATGCCATTTCCAAATACGGCCGATGAAGCAGGCATCGTGTATACTTTCTTTCCAGGCTAGGGTTAGTGGGAAGGCAAACCCTATACATTGGAGCGGTGCCGGCTCTCGTGCCGCACACCCTGCGCACGGTACGGGCCGGTCCAGATAGCTCCGAATTTTCTCTTTTTTGTTTACTAGCAAAAGTGCCCGTGCGTTGCTACGGTTTTTAAAGTATTTGTTTGATAGGTCAGCGTGGATGTCACTATGTAATTGTAGACGTATTGCTACGAATATAAAACACATCTTGTTTTCAACTCGATCTTCACTTTATCGTTGCTATTTTATCATTGCACAATGCAACGGATATTAATTAGGTTTACACAGGCGCTAAAATATAAAATTTTCCCTTGTCTCATTTATTCTTATATTGCTTATTCGCTTCAACTCTAGATTTCTTGCTATTAATTTAGACAAAGATTATGGTATATATATAACTTTTATAATTTCGATCATTAACTTTATTTCGTCCTAGATATTTGTGTTCAATTTAAAAGATTATTTTATCAAAATGCGTGTCTTATAACGAATAGAAAAATCTTCTCCCTGGAAAAAAAACTTTAAAATGGTTTAGCAGATTATAGAAATGTCCAAAAAAAACTTTAAGATGGTTTGTATAATCTCTCGTGCAGACTGAGCCAAGTACATCTCCCGGGTAAATATATTCTTAGGCAGCCGAATTTCTATAAACTTGGCCAACCTCGATATGTGTCAAGTGTTCGATGGGTTTTCGGCACTTATATTACAGAGTTCCACAGTTCAAATACTAGCAGACTTTGAATACAGATGCAGCTGGATACATGTATGGTATATGCACGATTATGTAGCCTCAGTCTGAAAGGAGTCTAACATACACGTGAACTACTTCATTGCGTATACATGTACGTATGTACGGGGCGGCCGTCCGGAGAGGTCCACCAGCAGAGAGCAAACCAATGGGTCTGGTACATACACGTATCTGTACTTGATGGAGTAGTGTATAGCTTTGCACGTGCACGGTTCAGGGGTGGATCAAGAGTCGATCGAGCTAGCCCAACGCAGAATGAGCCGAACCAATTTCTCGCCAGGTGCGTCACGGTGAAGTTCTAGAAGCGGAGGAGATAAAAGAACTTGAACGAACCTGGACACGTGGAAGAGATAAAACGTGCTGCAGAAGAAAGAAAACAAATCAATCGGGCTGTTTGTTCCGAAAGTTGCGGACGCGGCCTTATCTGCTCGCTCAGCTACCGCCTATAAATACAGGGATCCATGCATCAGGAAAGGGACCAGAAAAAAGAGCCGGAGGCAGGACACACGGAGAAAAAAAGAAGAGATCGCATCAGGAGGAGACAGAGAGAAGGCGCACGAGTTGGCCAAGGAGAGATCGCATCCAGCTCTCGCACGAGGCAACCCATCCATCCAGACTTGGAGCAAGACGTACAGGTTCAAGACCGGAGAAGCATCCATGGAGGCGAAGCTCAGTTTTCCCAATGGTGAGAACCACGATTAAATTGCATCTCTCTCCTTTCTCTACCTCTTCCAGCTAGCATGGCGAAAGAAAACTTGGACGTCGTCGTCATGGCGCTCGCCATCGTGCAGCCCGTCGGCCGGCGTGTCCGTTGGGCCATGAAGCTCGCCGCGGCCTATCCGTTCGCTGCGAGCCGGAGGACAGCACCATGGAGAAGCCAACGCGCGGAGGCTCAGGACCAACCTAGCAACGACGTACAGGTGCGGCTCGGAAGTGGCGCATAGGTGCGGCTCAAAGGCTGATGCAGATGGGCGTACAGGTGCATGTGGGTTTGCAGGTACCGGTGGCCAGGCATCCCGGCGGATAGGCGCATCTCGGCCAACATGAGCGACCCCGTCGAGCGACGTATCCGGGTGCCGCACATACCGGCGTGCAGGTTATCTACGAGGCCAGCCCGAAGTCCTCCGTACAAGTACAGCTCGGCGACTCGGTGATGGCGTCGAGGCGCTGCGGGCGTGCAACCCTTGGCCGCCAACTTCATCGGACCTTTCCGCGGCCACGGATGTTCAGCGGTGTACAGGCTCAACGGCGTACAGGTTCCTCGGACGTACAGGTGAAGGAGTTGGCGCGGTGGCCGGGTTGCTGATGGCATCTCGTGTTGCTGCCGACGCCATACTCTACGGCGATGCTTGTGACTTACAGGTTGCCGTGGGGCTGCTTCACGGATCGTACCACTTCAAGACATCGCTCGATGGCAACTCCGACAGGGCTCCATCGTGACCTCGTGAGACGGCGCCCAAACTGCGTCGACTGCCGTGTACTCGGCGTCGGGCCCGGTCACGGCGCCGACCACACCGGCCATGCCGACATGAGCGTGTGTTGGTTTTACACCGACGCCGGTCTCCTGATAAAAATACTATCGCGAGGCGTACCCCTTGCGCACCCCGACGATGCCGCTAAGTCGTCAAGAAGTCCCAGCTAAACGGACTACATCATGCTACTTCAACAACACCCATCATCGCCGCTCAAGACCGACAAGGCGCGACGGCGAGGGCGGGCGAGGCCGCAACACAGGCCACGCTTACAGCGGCGCGTGTACCGACGAGGACACGGGCTCTGCCGCTGCCCACCCACATACACCACCATCATATCATGCATGCAGGACGTGAAGCGAAGACGACGAAGACGACCACACGGCTTAATCGGAGGTGTCTCGCGGCGTAACCCGCGGGAGTAATTAACCGGGAGCCTCCCGAGGCCCCGGGAATCAGGAGACTGCAATCGCCCTAGTCAGGCTGGCCGCGCTAGTAGGCCACGGAGCGCAACACATGAGAATTGTATTTGTTATCTATATGATTAATGAAATACTGTTCCCGCATTTCTTCTGTTTCTTTGTGTATCATTATACACTGGCACGCCCGCGTCTTTCTTTCATTTACCGATTCCCGGCGCGCATGAGAGAAACCACGCCCTTCCGCCTTATTCGCGGGAGTCGTGTCGTACGTTTTTCTCGTGTCAAACAAATTGGCACGCCCGGTGGGACATGGTTCTCCTCCCATCTTCGCTTCGCTGTGGTCGTCGGAATCGTCTTCGCCCGTCCATCCATCTGCACATCATGCTGCATGACAAGGCAAAGGTATAGAGCTCCGCTGATCGAAGATATCTTATGCAGGAGGACTATACAAGTACACGGAGCCGATGACGATCCACTTCGGGACACGGCCTCCGACTGTGTTCTTCGAGGTCGGCGCCAAGGTGTACATGCACCAAGCGCAGGACCCTGCACAATTCCAAGTTGTGCAGTCCAAGAAGGCGCAAAGGCGGGCGGCCGCCAAAGCGAAGAAGCAGCGCCGCGAGCTAATGCTCGAGGCCCGTGCCCTGTTGAAGGAGTCAACCCGGGCCGAAATTAGAGGAGACGTGGAGGCAGCCGAACGCCTCCGCATCATGGCCATCAACGAGGAGAACAGGTGCGGCGTCACCGCGCGTGCCTACCCCGACACCACCTCCGGCGCTGCCCGCACCAACAACTAGGGCGCAGCGAGGTCGAGCTCCTCGAGGGCTTGGAAGCGGCATCCTACGACCTGCGGAGGCTAATGGCGAGTGCACGCTTGTCCGATAGCCCGCACCCGCTTCGAAACTACGGGAGGAAGTACCGTAAGGTACAAAACCTCCAACAACGAGATAAGCTCCCGCATCGCTCAATGCGCGGTGCCGGAGGAAGATTGGTCTCTCGGCGCGAAGGACCTTGCCGACAAGGTGTTCACCTACGCGAATACCTTGACCCCACCCTACAACTTGTTCCCCGATGAATGGGCGAACGAGCCGTTGAAGGTCAAGGAGATGGTGCGGCGGACCATCATGAAGGAATTTTGGAAACGGCGCTCACGCAAAGAGCCCATTCTTCCAGGTCCTACGGTCTCCATCAACCTTGAAGACTATGGGCGGGGCACGTGGGCAACGTGTCTCCACACATCGACGGTGGACGGGAAGTCACTTCCCAATGACAACAGAGTTCTCCGTTCTTCGGAGCGAGGCACTGCGCCACGCAACGAGGACCTGCGGCGAGAATTTCGTCAAGCTGCAGGACCAAATGGACAACATCCAACGGCGGCTTCGTGATCAAGGGGCGCCACGTACATCGCCGACGCGAGCTGGGGGCAGGACGACGCGCCAAGTCCCGAGTTATCGACCTCAACATGAGCGTCGAACCTTGGCGCCTCGACGTCCGCCTTCACCAACTCGACCCATCTATGGGAGGCATCCTAACATGCCCCCGCGATGGAACCGATGGTCACGCCATCAAGACGAGGAGCGGGACTCTCGCCCCACGCAAGTGTGGCGACCAAGGGATCCTCCACGGGCGCCGCTTCCCCTCGACCTTCTTCCCCTCATAGGCGGGGAGAGCAACTTCGAGCACGCTTACCAAGAGAAGCGGCCACTTCATCTACCCGTGCTGCACCACCAATTCTTCCCACCCCACAGGTACCTTCGAGGGCCGCCACGGAAAACCAACGCAAGCGTGAGAGACGCCGAAGGAACCGACGAGTTCCGTACAAAGAACTCGAGGACTTGGTGTTGCGGTACACCCAAGTTCGTGTGCGACCCGATGGCGGGGTCGTGCAAGAAAATGACAGGATCGGCTTCCGCATCTCCCCCGAGTTGGAGCGTCATGAGCGGTACAATTACCTGCTCAACCGCCTAACGCCGAAGCCACGCAAGACACCCCCAGGACCAGCGGAGGCAAAGAGTGCAGAGGTTCCACCCTAGCTTCCTTCAGCAACTCCTCGACAAGATCATGAACAGGTGAAGGTTACCACGACACCTGCATCTTCGGCGAACAAGAAGGCGCCAACGTCAACACCTACGCCCATGGAAGCCGTCGAGGGAACTCATGCCCCGTCCTCCTCCAACAACGGAGTAGATCTTGGGGCGGCAACCAATGCCGCCTCGGGACAAGGCACGATGCTCTCCACGGAACCTTCTCTTGTTTTACTTTCAGGTGTAGAACAAGACAAGGAAGCTATCGCACGACGAAAGGCTGAAAATGAGAAGGCGTCCTCAGAGAAGAACCTCGCTTTGTGCGGCACTGTAGCAGTGCGCCCACGGCTGGAGCAAAATGAAGAATGGAAGCCTCCCCAAGTCACCCACGAGTTCGACTATCCCTCAGATGAGGAGATTGTCCCAAACCCAAAGGCGGACTTCAAGATGGCATTCCTACCACGTCTTGGCCATGTTCGCTCATGGTTCAAGGGCGCCGATGCGGGGGCGAAGTCAAGCACATCCACGTCAGAGGAGGGAGCAAGATCGACTGCCCCATGTCTGCCCATCATGACCGGGAAGGGCTCACTTTCCGATGGAGACGCGGGATATCATCCGGATATATCACCGCGTCACTACACCGACATAACCTCGAGACTTCCGCAGGATTGAGATGAACTTTTGCAGGTAGCAAGTCGGCCTGGACCCAGCACACGACTAAAGTCCATTGCACTTCGAAGTGTGACGGATGGATCGGCCGGAGAGGAGGGCACGGACGATGACCACAATGACGAAGAAAGCTTCTCCGACGCCTCTTCATCATCTTCGTTGCGAGAACCTTCCACACTCTCCGCCATATCACGAACTCGCTCCTTCCGAGTTGTCGGATCGCGAGGACGGACTTGAAGATCTCCACACCGCACCTGCCCACATGGCGATAGACGAGGTGAACAAGGATGGCACCGCATCTGCGGAAGCAAGCGCGCCAACGGCGCGAGAGATGGCCCTGGAAGAACAAGTGAAGAAGCAGGGAGAGACGCTTGACAACCTGACGACAAAGCTCGACACATTCATCGAGGTCATGATGAATAGAACAAACACCACCAACAACGGCGCTTCACCATCAAGCTTGCCACACAGAGTGGTAGACCCACAGGAGAAGGAGCTTCAAGATGGCGCTGTAGCAGCAACGCAGCTCAACGATGGGCGCCAACTTCAAGAACCAAACACACACGCTCGACAGTGGGCAAGCCCGGCAGGTGCTTCCAATGAAGCACCACAACCAAGCGCATTAAAAGGATACTACGACTTCATTGAAGACATGGTGACCAAGAGGTTCAAGCAGCTGACGGTTGATCAAACCCCTCAAACCTCAGAGAGCGAGCTAGAAAAGCCATACGAAGCATGGCACGACAGGGTGTCATTCCCCGCTGGATGGCACCCACCAAAGTTCCGTCAATTTGATGGGACTGGCGACGCAAGGGAGCACTTGGCATACTTCGAGGCAGCGTGCGGCGACACCGCAAATAGCTCATCCCTTCGCCTTCGCCAATTTTCGGGGTCATTAACCGGCCCCGCCTTCCACTGGTATAGCCGCTTGCCGGTCGGAGCCATCGGAAGTTGGGCAGGCATGAAGGAGGTCTTCAAGAAGCACTTCGTCGCCATGAAGAAAGACTTCTCTATTGTTGAACTATCGCAGGTCCGACAACGTCGAGAGGAGTCCATCGATGAGTACATCATCCGCTTCCGCAACGGCTATGTGCGTCTCGCTCGGGAGATGCACCTTGAGGACGCCATCGAGATGTGCGTCCATGGGATGCGAGCAACATTGGTCGCTTGAGGTATCTCGGCGTGAGCCAAGAACCTTTAGTGCCTTAAGCTCGGCGGTGGCAGCCACGAAGTTAGAGTTCGAGAAGTCACCGCAGATCATGGAGCTCTACAAGAACGCCGGCGCATTCGACCCCACTAGACGCTTCGCATCAACATCCAAGCCAATCAACAATGGAGGCAAGATGAAGGCACTGCGGAGGCGAACGCCACCAGAGTCTTCTCCTCGACACCGCAAGGCAACGTGCCCTTCTTGGGTGCAAGAGGTGATCAAGCCGGAGGAAGGCAACGCCCATCATTGCAGGAACTCCTCAAGAAGCAATACATCTTCCGCAGGGAGCTAGTAAAGGACATGTTCAATCAAGCGATGGAACATCGAGCCTTGAACCTACCAGAACCTCAAAGACCCGACCAGGTGAGAATGACGGATAATGCGCTGTTTTGCCCGTATCATAGGTACGTGGGTCATGTCATCGAGGACTGCATCGCCTTCAAAGAATGGCTACAAAGAGCCGTCAACGAAAAGAGGATCAACCTGGACCCGGAAGCCATCAATCCCGATTACCATGCGGTGAACATGGTGAGCGTCACGCCAACCTCTACACCAAGCCAAGGCATAGAGTACGAAGATGCATGGGTGCCGCTTTCACAAGTTGAGAGCCAGCTATCCAACGTTGTCCTTGCGGCGGTACCCATGCCCATCTCTCAAAGGCGTGCGACCCCGACCGCATGCAAGGAGGAGCCATGGAGCATGGCACGTAGAAGGTCGTACTCGAGGAACCTTCCACCTCCACCTCATCGCTCAACATCATCAACACGCGCGCCCCCAACAATCTTAAAGCGATTCAACCCAAGTCAACGCCGCCCTCCATCAAGGTTTGTCCCTCGATCAGAGGGAGACGAGGCGTTCCCTCGACGGGGGCACGTTACGCCCACTTTGGCACAGTTCATGCCGAAGATGAAGGTGCCAAGCGATGGGACGGAGGAAGTACAAGAGGAGGCTACCTCTTCCCAATCATCCAACGTCGTGAGCTGCAACGTCATCCTTGACTACAAGGACACGCCTAGTTCCGATTCCGATGGCGTGCTTACTCCCGAAGAACAGGAGTCTTTCCTTGCTGAAGACGCCATGAAGAACTTGCAGGTGGAAGAGGTGAACATGAACCTGCGGGGAGGCAAAGTTCTACCCGACCCCGTGAAGACCAAGCAAGCTAGAGTTGACAAGCCGGCGGCCCAAAAGGAGGTTCCTTCGCACGAAGAAGCGCCAGAAGGTCATGGTGAAGGGAAGACGAAGCCACATGACGTCGACTACAACATCATCGCCCACCTCAAGAGGATCCCTGCACTTCTAAGTGTGCATGATGCACTCATGATGGTCCCGGACCTTCGCGAAGCCCTTGTCAAGGCGCTCCAAGCTCCAGAACTCTACGAGGTGTGCATGGCAAAACACCGCCTCTTCTCCAACCCCTTGTTCGTGAATGAGATCACGTTTGACGAAGAGGACAACCTCATAGAAGATGGCGCCCACAACCGTCCGCTCTATGTGGAGGGAAACATTGGCGTTGCGTACCTTCGTCGGATCCTCATTGACCCAGGATCTGCGGTAAACATCTTGCCCCTTCGGAGTCCGAAGCGGGCCGGTTTCACGGAAGAAGACTTGGAGTCCACGGACGTGATGATATGCGGCTTCGACAACCAAGGAAAGCCAACGTTGGGCGCCATCACGGTGAAGATCCAAATGTCAACTTTCGGCTTCAAGGTGCGGTTCTTCGTCATCGAAGCGAACACCTCTTACTCGGCTCTCTTGGGGAGGCCATGGATACATAAGTACCGCGTAGTGCCTTCTACTCTTCACCAATGCCTGAAGTTCCTCGACGGCAACGGCACACAACAACGCATCATTGGCAACACCAACCCCTACACCGTCCAAGAGTCACATCATGCAGATGCGAAGTACTACTTCCCCGTCGAAGATAGCGACCAGAAGATGGGGCGTACAACACCAGCGGTTGACGTCTTAGTCAAACCCGGTGTCACATCCGAAGCGGAGGCGAGGCGCCTCATCATGCCGTGTTCTCCGGCCGACGTACAGGGCGCTTCCTCCCGGAGTCGCAAACATGCTGGGCGTAGAAGATCTTCCTCAACAGCGCAACATCAATACAAGCACTCCTTCCCATCGGGGGCGGGAGGTTCTACTCCAACCTCGCTGGGGGCAGGCTCTTCGACGCCTACCCCATCGGCACCGTTGCTATTGAAGGCGAGATTACCATCACCGACAACAATCACATTGAGGTCGACCACGGCGCCTTCGAGCGAGACTACCACATCCTCATCGACTTTGGCGCACCATGAGCCCGGTTGTTTAACTCTTGGAAGCTCTGCAGGTGCCCAGATGGACTCAAAGGTGCCTATCGGCAGCAGTGATGCGCCGGCGCCCATCACGCTGCGGGCACGCGGTGCCCGAAAGGACGAGCACATGCCCGCGCAAGGTGGCGTGGTTAGAAGAAGAATACAAGAGATGGAGGAAGTCGCAAGGGGAGCTCAAGGCATGCAGCCCCCGTCTCTTTACATATCTATGACTTCCCCATTGGAGGTTTGGGCAATCCCAAGTTTGTCTGGGTCTAAAACCCAAACCATTTTCTATAAAGTTCCGCAAGTACAACATTGTGATTCTATATTTGAACTTCCTCAACCTCGCGGTGATACGGAAGAAGCGCTATCCACTATGAAGGCTGAGCCCAAGATGGCTCGCTTGATGGAGAAAGCTGGCTTTACTCTTCGGCGAAACAACAGAATACCCCCACCGCCCGCGGTGTGCGAGGAGTGGTGGAGGCAAGCAGAAGATCTCATCAAAAGGAAGCACAAGGCTCGTCCCAAGTTCGGGCTTGGCTACATCAACCTCGAAGGATCCGACGAGGAAGAGGAGGGCTCACGATTCACTTGCCATGCTACTTTCGTCTCTTCAGGGGACGACGCTGAAACTTCACATCGCGGTCTTCACCGACAAAGCTACCACAACGGTGAGCCATTGGAGGTAGAGGAGGAGCTCGAGTCCACATCAGCTCCACCGAGTTAGAAGATGGTGGACAACCCACCGTCGACGAGCTCGTTGAAGTCAACCTTGGGACGGAAGATGATCCGCGTCCAACTTTTGTTAGCGCCACGCTGACAGAAGAGGAGCGAGAAGGCTATCGATGCTTTCTGATGGAGTACAGGGATTGCTTTGCCTGGAACTACAAGGAGATGCCGGGCCTCGACCCTCGTGTCGCCACTCACAAGCTGGCGATTGACCCATATCACCGTCCGGTCAAGCAACCTCCGCGACGCTTACGTCCAGAGTTTGAAGACCAAGTCATCGCCGAGGTAGACAAACTTATCCTTGCAGGTTTCATCAAGGAGGCCAAATACACCCGGTGGCTCGCAAATATCGTGCCCGTGGAGAAGAAGAACGGCCGGGTTCGGGTCCGTCGGGACTTCCGTGACCTAAACCGAGCATGCCCCAAGGATGACTTTCCCTTGCCCATCACGGAGATGGTCGTCGACTCCACCACGGGCCATGGTGCATTGTCCTTTATGGACGGTTCGTCTGGCTATAATCAGATCAAGATGGACCCAGAAGACGCCATCGACACTGCGTTCAGGACCCCGAAGGGCAACTTCTACTACACCGTCATGCCATTCGGCTTGAAGAATGCAGGTGCAACATACCAACGCGCCATGACGTACATACTCGGAGACCTCATCCATCAGTCGGTGGAATGCTACGTCGACGACATGGTGGTCAAGACCAAAGAACGCCAAGATCACAAGGAGGACCTGCGGGTTGTCTTTGAGCGTCTACGTCGACACCAGCTCAAGATGAACCCGCTGAAATGCGCCTTCGCCGTGCAATCAGGGCTCTTCCTCGGCTTCGTCGTGCACCACCGAGGCATAGAGATCGAGCCCAAGAAGATCAAGGCCATCCTCAACATGCCACCACCCTGCAATCTCAAGGAGTTGCGGGCCTTGCGAGGAAGCTAGCATACATTCGTCGTTTCATCTCCAACCTCTCCGGACGCATTCAGCCCTTCTCAAGCCTTATGAAGAAAGGAGCTCCGTTCGTATGGGATGAAGCTTGTCAAAGAGGCTTCGACGACATCAAGAGGTACTTGCTTAGTCCACCTGTCTTGGCAGCTCCCGTAAAAGGGCGCCCCCTTATTCACGTATATTGCAGCGCAGCCTCGCTTCGATAGGCGCTCTACTCGCTCAACACAATGATGAAGGGAAAGAGGTGGCTTGCTACTACCTAAGCCGCACAATGGTGGGCGCCGAGCGGAACTACTCTCCAATAGAGAAGTTATGCTTGGCGCTAATTTTCTCCTTGAAGAAGTCTGAGACACTACATGCTAGCGCTACAGATCCAGCTCGTTGCAAGAGCGGACCCTATAAGGTACGTACTAAGTCAGCCCGCGTTGATGGGGCGACTAGGAAAATGGGCGCTCCTCATGATGGAGTTTGATCTAACATTTGTCCCCCAGAAAGCAATCAAGGGGCAAGCCTTGGCAGATTTTCTTGCAGCGCACCCCATCCCGGAGGACTCCCCACTCATCACCAACCTTCCTGATGAGGAGGTGTTCACCGCCGAGATCGAAGGTCCATGGGAGCTCTACTTCGACGGTGCTTCCCGTACGGAGGCCAATTCAGACGGAACCCCAAGACGAAGAGCCGGCGCAGGACTCGTGTTCAAGACTCCACGAGGGGAGGTGATGTATCACTCCTTCTCCCTTCTCAAGGAGGAGTGCTCTAACAACGAGGCGGAGTACGAGGCACTCATCTTCGGCCTCCTCCTGGCTCTCTCCATGGATGTCCGTTCTTTACGGGCCTATGGAGATTCCCAACTCATCGTCAGGCAGGTCAACGGCATATATGAAGTACGCAAGCCTGAACTGGTGCCGTACTACAGTGCGGCCCGGAATCTCATGGGGAAATTTCTCCAGAGTTGAAGTTCTCCATGTGCCACGAAGCGTAAATGCGCCTGCAGACGCCTTGGCGAAACTAGCGGCAGCACTGGTGCTTCTAGATGATAAATCCATGCAGGTGACGGTGGAAGAAAGGTGGCTTCTTCCCGCTGTTCTGGAACTCATCCCGCCGGAGTATGAAGTCAACACCATCACAACAAACGTGGTGGATGAGGATGATTGGCTGCAGCCCTTCCTCGACTACTTCAAGCATGGCAGCCTCCCCGATGACCCCGTCAAGAGGCGCCAACTCCAAAGACGATTGCCCTCCTACAACTATAAGGCCGGTGTCTTATACAAACGGTCTCATGGGCAGGAAATCCTACTTAGGTGTGTCAACCGAGGTGAGGCTGAAAAGATTTTGCAGGAAATGCACCACGGAGTCTGCGGCGGACACCAATGCGGAGCAAAGATGTACCACGGCATACGCTTAGCTGGGTACTATTGGCCCGGTATCATGACGGACTGCCTTCGGGTAGCTAAGTCATGCCACGGCTGCCAAATCCACGGTGACTTCAAGCATCAACCGCCGGTTCCCCTACACCCCACTGTTCCCTCCTGGCCATTCGACGCCTGGGGAATCGACGTCATCGGCCCAATCGATCCACCTTCCTCGAGAGGCCATCGTTTTATCCTTGCGGCGACAGACTACTTCTCCAAATGGGCGGAAGCTGTCCCGCTACGAGAGGTGAAGAGCGACAACGTCATCAACTTCCTAGAGCGAAATATTATATATCGCTTTGGGATTCCACACCGCATCACATCGGACAACGCCAAGGCCTTCAAGTCCAAGAAGATGTACAGGTTCATGGCGAAGTACAAGATCAAGTGGAACTACTCCACCGGATACTACCCTCAAGCCAATGGAGCCATTGAAGCCTTCAACAAGACGCTCGGCAAGATACTCAAGAAGACGGTGGCAAGACATAGAAGAGACTGGCATGACCGTCTCTTCGAGTCTTTATGGGCGTACCGCGTCACAGTCCGTACCCCAACTCAATCTACTCCCTACTCCCTCGTCTATGGAAGTGAAGCCGTACTTCCATTGGAGGTCGAGACTACCCTCGCTAAGGGTGGCCATCCAAGATGAACTCACCAAGGACGAACGGTACACCTCGCGATTCCGAGGAGCTCGATGCCCTCGAGGAGGAGCGTCTTTATGCCTGCCGCGAACTTGGAGCTTTATCGCCAGAACATGGTGAGAGCCTACAACAAGCTCGTCAAGCATCGCGTGTTCCGGAAAGGTGAACTAGTCCTTGTGTTAAGGCGCCCTATCGTTGTCACACATTCGACGAAAGGGAAGTTTGAGCCAAAGTGGGAAGGACCCTACGCCATCGAGCAAGTCTATGACGGGGGTGCATACCAGCTGGTTGATTCTCAAGGATCCCGGCCTATGCCGCCAATCAACGGAAGGTTCCTCAAGAAGTATTTTTGTTGAAATTTGCCTCTTCCGTTGCCATTTTTTTTTCTTTTTTTTTCCCCTTGGCGTTTCTTGTGATGGGGAACTCTTCAGTCGGCTCGAATCCACGGTGCATTCACATATGCATTGCGTGGATATTCATTTTCCCCATTTTCAAAAAAAAAAGGCTTTCCCTCAACATACCAGGCTGGTGATGGAAGATTGGGCTGCCTTAGGAGCTGCTTCGCAAGCCATGACAGGAGCCTCCCCACCTCCTAAGCGGACCACCAGATTCTTCAGATGCGAGACCAACGTCTCCATGTCAGTAGGGAAGGCTTTTCCATCGTAACCGAAGTCCACGCCTTCGGTATGCCCTCGATCATGTCAATTGTCTTCTCTTCGTTTATGGGCTGCTCCTTCGGGGCATCCTCGGATTTCCGGAAGATCTGAATGGAAGTGCTTCATCACACGCTGTATTGGCCAAGGAGCATTCTTATCCGGGGCGGAAAGACAAGGCTGGGTGGCGTGCGAGTTTGGCCTCTGTAGGGATGGTCGAGCTTTTTGAGTATGGAGCTCTCTTCAGCAAAATCCTCTGGTATTTCATGGCGGAAGCCACGAGCTCTTTGGCCTCCACGGAGTAGTAGTCGCGCAGATCGCGTAACCCGCAGTGGATGTACCTGGAAAGAGAGACAAGAGAACAAAAGATGGTCAAAGACGCGTCTATGAACGTAGCAAACAAAATAGCGGGGTAAAGGGCAAGTATGTACCATCGGCAGGTGACTTGAGCTTCTTGGCGGATGGAACCATAGCACCGTCAGTGGATGTTGCCGCGGGCCGCTTCTGCCCCTCAAGGGAGGTCAATGGAGCAGGCCATGTCGGCGGTGCCGAGGCCGCCGCAGGAGCAAGTTCGTTGGCCGAAGCGACCTGGGACGTGTCAGCGGCAGCGGCGATCTCATCTACCAGCTGCTGCACGCTGCTGCTCACCGGCACGTGTGGCAACACATCCTCAAGTTTATCCTGTGCAGGTACGTAAAGGAAATCATAAGAGTATGAAGACATGCATGCACTACGAAGCCGGGTTCGGAGGTACCTCTGGAACAGCTAAAGGCTCCGAGTCCAAAGAGATGATAACGCCAGGTGAAGGAGCGGATTTGTTGCCAATATAAGGGCGGGCGCTTCGCGGTGCAGTGGCGGTTGACCCAGTGGCTGCCATCGGAGTTGGAGGTGCCTTCGGCGGCGTATTTTTGTGCGCTCCGCGCCTCCTGACTTGCTTGACGTTGACCGACTAGAAGATGGCGGCTGCGGCAGCGGCGGCTGCGGCAGCGGCGGCGACGGCGACGGGGGTGGCGATGCCCTGTGGTACTCCGTTCCTGATTTGTGCCGGCGTGGCGGCGATGCCTGGTCTTCTTTGTCAGTCCAGCCGGACCTCTTGCGACCCATCTCAACAACCTGAGTGCATATGAGCAGAAAGTAAGAGATGATGAAAAGAGAAGGTGCACGGATGGCTCAGTATGTACGCGGCAAGGCTATCATCTAGTACTCCATGTTGACATAGCCATTCACGTAAAAGTAACAAGCAGACAAAAACAAAAGGATTAGGCAGCATGCTCTCGCAGGCAGACTAAACATCCGGCGGTGTGTAAGCTGTTTAGCGAGATCGGTTTACCTGATCTCCAAAGCTGGAACGAGAATCAGGTGATTGGCAGGTAGCTCGTGGAGAAGAAAATACGGAAGGCAGGGCTTTATATAGGCGCAACGGCGGAAGAAGCAACCGAGATTACGACAAGATGTAACCAGCTGGGTATTTACCGATTGGACTCTCCAGACTCCTGACTCTACACGATGGGCAAAATATTCACCAAGCCAAGTTCCATCAGCTCCGCGCTCGAACTTGCCTTGGTGAGGGGGCAATTTGTTCGATGGGTTTTCGGCACTTATATTACAGAGTTCCACAGTTCAAATACTAGCAGACTTTGAATACAGATGCAGCTGGATACATGTATGGTATATGCACGATTATGTAGCCTCAGTCTGAAAGGAGTCTAACATACACGTGAACTACTTCATTGCGTATACATGTACGTATGTACGGGGCGGCCGTCCGGAGAGGTCCACCAGCAGAGAGCAAACCAATGGGTCTGGTACATACACGTATCTGTACTTGATGGAGTAGTGTATAGCTTTGCACGTGCACGGTTCAGGGGTGGATCAAGAGTCGATCGAGCTAGCCCAACGCAGAATGAGCCGAACCAATTTCTCACCAGGTGCGTCACGGTGAAGTTCTAGAAGCGGAGGAGATAAAAGAACTTGAACGAACCTGGACGCGTGGAAGAGATAAAACGTGCTGCAGAAGAAAGAAAACAAATCAATCGGGCTGTTTGTTCCGAAAGTTGCGGACGCGGCCTTATCTGCTCGCTCAGCTACCGCCTATAAATACAGGGATCCATGCATCAGGAAAGGGACCAGAAAAAAGAGCCGGAGGCAGGACACACGGAGAAAAAAAAAGAAGAGATCGCATCAGTAGGAGACAGAGAGAAGGCGCACGAGTTGGCCAAGGAGAGATCGCATCCAGCTCTCGCACGAGGCAACCCATCCATCCAGACTTGGAGCAAGACGTACAGGTTCAAGACCGGAGAAGCATCCATGGAGGCGAAGCTCAGTTTTCCCAATGGTGAGAACCACGATTAAATTGCATCTCTCTCCTTTCTCTACCTCTTCCAGCTAGCATGGCGAAAGAAAACTTGGACGTCGTCGTCATGGCGCTCGCCATCGTGCAGCCCGTCGGCCGGCGTGTCCGTTGGGCCATGAAGCTCGCCGCGGCCTATCCGTTCGCTGCGAGCCGGAGGACAGCACCATGGAGAAGCCAACGCGCGGAGGCTCAGGACCAACCTAGCAACGACGTACAGGTGCGGCTCGGAAGTGGCGCATAGGTGCGGCTCAAAGGCTGATGCAGATGGGCGTACAGGTGCATGTGGGTTTGCAGGTACCGGTGGCCAGGCATCCCGGCGGATAGGCGCATCTCGGCCAACATGAGCGACCCCGGCGAGCGACGTATCCGGGTGCCGCACATACCGGCATGCAGGTTATCTACGAGGCCAGCCCGAAGTCCTCCGTACAAGTACAGCTCGGCGACTCGGTGATGGCGTCGAGGCGCTGCGGGCGTGCAACCCTTGGCCGCCAACTTCATCGGACCTTTCCGCGGCCACGATGTTCAGCGGTGTACAGGCTCAACGGCGTACAGGTTCCTCGGACGTACAGGTGAAGGAGTTGGCGCGGTGGCCGGATTGCTGATGGCATCTCGTGTTGCTGCCGACGCCATACTCTACGGCGATGCTTGTGACTTACAGGTTGCCGTGGGGCTGCTTCACGGATCGTACCACTTCAAGACATCGCTCGATGGCAACTCCGACAGGGCTCCATCGTGACCTCGTGAGACGGCGCCCAAACTGCGTCGACTGCCGTGTACTCGGCGTCGGGCCCGGTCACGGCGCCGACCACACCGGCCATGCCGACATGAGCGTGTGTTGGTTTTACACCGACGCCGGTCTCCTGATAAAAATACTATCGCGAGGCGTACCCTTGCGCACCCCGACGATGCCGCTAAGTCGTCAAGAAGTCCCAGCTAAACGGACTACATCATGCTACTTCAACAACACCCATCATCGCCGCTCAAGACCGACAAGGCGCGACGGCGAGGGCGGGCGAGGCCGCAACAGAGGCCACGCTTACAGCGGCGCGTGTACCAACGAGGACACGGGCTCTGCCGCTGCCCACCCACATACACCACCATCATATCATGCATGCAGGACGTGAAGCGAAGACGATGAAGACGACCACACGGCTTAATCGGAGGTGTCTCGTGGGCGTAACCCGCGGGAGTAATTAACCGGGAGCCTCCCGAGGCCCCGGGAATCAGGAGACTGCAATCGCCCTAGTCAGGCTGGCCGCGCTAGTAGGCCACGGAGCGCAACACATGGGAATTGTATTTGTTATCTATATGATTAATGAAATACTGTTCCCGCATTTCTTCTGTTTCTTTGTGTATCATTATACACTGGCACGCCCGCGTCTTTCTTTCATTTACCGATTCCCGGCGCGCATGAGAGAAACCACGCCCTTCCGCCTTATTCGCGGGAGTCGTCTGTACGTTTTTCTCGTGTCAAACACTGGTACTCCATCGTTGATGGCCTCCACTTCCGGATCACAGTCTAGCAAGGGTGTCGAAAGAAAGTGAGTACAGAGGTACTCAGCAAGTTCTAAAAGAATAAAAGGTGTTTGATGCACTAGCTACGACCATTGATCAGGAAATCGCCGGTCAATGCATGTTTTGCAATCATTTCTTCAAAAGGTTGCTTTTATTATGAAAACTATGCCCGTCAGTCTTCACAGGTTGACTAGAACTTCGTGGAGTTCCTTTCCTGCCGCGTTCGCAGTTCCCTTCCCGGAACAAGGAGTGACGGCCACAATTTGATACACTCGCGGAGGTGCGTTACTTTTCCCACAAGAGATCTCACCCCTTTTGCCATCCGCAGGGACTTGCCCCCGTTCACACTTCCTTTGGTGTGAGGCCAGGTATAAAGATCCAAGCCCACACCGCCTTCTCCGCGACTGCAAACCCACCCTTTTGTCCGACCGTACACCTCCAGTAGACTTCTCCCGATAATACGGCTTTACTCATGGTGTACTCCGGACAATCCCTCATAGATCGTAGAGCCTATCATCACTAATGGATGGGGATTTAAAAGGATTTCCCAACCTATTGCGGCAGTGCCTCCAGGCACCCCACCGGCTCTCCGATCCGTTGGCGTGCGTAAGGGAAAAGATACGGCTGGCTTCCCCGCAGCCATTATAGATCTCATGGTCAACGCGGTTTGTACGGCGCTAGAATCACTCGGACGGCATTGGTAATTTAATCCTAGGGTGATATAACCCATTGCAATGGAACCTCCACCATATCAACACATACCATGGTTCCATTGCCAGCCACATAGTCATATTCATAGTTGGAAAGTAACATTTCATTTGCGATGCAGGAATGATAAGTATATAGCTTTGCATTAAAGTGATAGAAAATACTCAAGTTGGTATGAGCAAGGGTGAACTTGCCTGTGGACTGCGAGATAGTGCAGTTCAATGCAATTGATGGAACCTGGACCTCGGGTTCTGTAAGAAGCATCATTGTCCGGTAAAGACAATGTTATAAAATCCAAATAATGCAATCATGGATGTATTATTTTATGTTGGATCCCTTTACCCCGCTGAGTTATAGCAGTTTAGGGTTGTATTTAAGATTTATGTCTTTGACAGTAATTTACAATTGATTTAAAAGTCTTAATCATTGTAATTCACACAAAGTACAACAATTCAAAGTAAAACTATTTTACTTGATGATTTCCTTAGTCATTCCAAAAATAATTTGAAATTATAGAGTCACCTCTATAGTTTTTGGAATAAAAAGGAATATAGTATTTTTCTTGGAAAAATACCCTTTGCAATAGAAATGACTTGGAATATTAGAATTTCATTTTGAAATGTTTGAAAATAAGTATTTGAACTTATTTGAGATTTTTCCTTGAATTTTTAAATACAAGGAAATAATAGTTTAAAATTCCAAGTGATTATTTAAATTCTGAAAATTCATAATTTTGAATTTGTTTCATAAACTCCATTTCATATTTTATTCTTGTTAAGATTTATTTTTCATTCATGAATCCAATTTTTAATGGATTTTTAGAGTTGTGTTTGATTTATAAAAATTTGGTAAAGTTCTGGCCTTTTATTAAATGTAAAAAGACCAAAATACCCCCCTGGACCCATATTGGGCCCAGCCCAATAACCTAGGCCCATGGGACAGCCCACTAAGGCTTGCCCCATAGTGGCTCGGTGGCGCCGAACGGCCCACCCCACTCACTCACTCGGCCCTCTCTCGCTTTTCGTCTCTAACCCTAGCCTCTCTCGCGACGCCCTGGCGATAGCGTCGCCGCCATGGCCGCCGTCACGCTCCGGCCAGCTCCGAGCTCCTCCGCCGTAGCTACCTACCGAACCTGAACCGCCGCGTGCAGATCTATCGATCTGTCCGCGTAGTTTTCCCCTTCTCTTCCTCTCCTGGCGAATCGCCTCCGATCTGGATCTCGTGGAGAATCGCCTCGACGAACTCCGGCGAGATCTCGTCCTCGCCGACGATGGGTACGCGCCTGGGGTTGACCTGGCGCGGGTGCTGCTCGCAGTACTCGTGCCGTCGCCACAGGTGCTTGCTACGGTGGTGCTGGTTCGTGTCTGGGTTCGCCGGCGTAACGTCGGCGCCTACCCTGGACTTGCAGTTGTTAGGGCCGCGCGAGCACTGCCTCGCCATGCCCTAGCCTCTGCTTCCAGGCGCAAGTAAGTGTTGCATCTCTTACTTCTCTTCTGTGCGCCTCCTCTTGTTACTGTTCTTCTTCCTCCTCAAGCTCTATTGTTCTCTGGTGATCCTGTGATCACGCAGAGCCATGCTATTGATGTGCAATTTGTCTGTGCTTCTGTTTGCTGCAAGCTCATGGCCCAATTACCATTTACTCGGTACCGGCACATGCTCGCTTTGCTTGCTATTCATGCTGTGCTTGCTTCTCTGCTGCTCCTAGCATGCTTTGTACTTGCCATGCTCTGCTGTGCTTGCTCAAAAGCTAACTATGCCATGCTATGCTTGGTTATGACTTGCTTGTGCTTACTGGTCTATCATGCTTGCTTGTCTAGGTGTACTTGTGATGCATCTGTGACACTTGTGTGTGTGCCAGTGGTGCCTGTGATATGCTTCAGTGCTTCCTCTGCAAGCCAATGATCCCTTGGATCATTCCTTGCTTGTTGGCTAACTTTCTTGTGTAGCTTGGCTTGCTATAATTGACTCATTTGATCAATTGATTATCAATGATAGCTTACTGGCTAATACTGTGGCTAAATGATTTAATTATCTTTGTGATGCTGATGCTCAAGCATCACTGTGTTGTTGCTTACTTGTGCTGTGGCTCATCTTAGCTACCTAGACTTGCTCTAGTGGCTATAGATTAAACTGTGTTGCCTTATATTATGTTGCTATCAGTATTAAGCATGGATCTGTGATAAATTCATGCTTGTATTAATTAAATTATGATGAACTGCTTATGCAGTAATGATTTAAATGATTTGCTTGCAAATGACTTAGTTGTTCATGATTATCTGGCAAGCAAATAGAGTCTGAATCCATTTCTGGATAGTGATGTGATATATTTGGCTTTCTCTTAATTGGTGCTAAGTGTGATGTGACCTCAGTAGCCCTGCTACTGACTGGTTGCTCACATGGTTGATTGGATCTTGTTGGCTACTCATCTTTGCTTGCATATTTGGGGATCATAATAAATATGAATGCCAATATGCTTGCCTGTGAAGAAATCTAGGGTTTCGATGGTTGTGTGCTTAGGATTTCTTGTGTAGTCTTAGCTGCTAATCTATGCCATCTACTGGTGCTATATGTGCATCTAATCCGGCTAGTGTGTGCATCTCGTGCATATGTGCTAGTTTACGTGTACAAGATCCGTACCTAGATGCTTTCTATTTTGGTGGCTTTTGGTGGCGGTAATCCTTGGTGAAAACCAAGTGATGATCTACCCATATGAGCATCTGCTCATCCCATGCTTGTTTCATGCATATGATGGATCAGATCCCTTGGATCTTTTCCAGGAACAAAGTATACCTTGTTCCAGCTCCTAGAAAGAAATGTTTTGTTGATGCAGACTTGTGGTTTGTGTCACAGCCTTTCACCTCCAGATCTTGGATGATCTTCTCAGGTCACCATGATTTCTGGTGGTTGAGTGGGTGTGTGTGTTGGTTCTGTTCTTGCTCAAGAACTGGATGAACTGTGCTTATTCTTGCTTCACCCTTACCTGGTGAATCCTTATCTGGTCGACTGGTTACTACTTCTAGGGTTTGTGTCCCTTTTATATGAACCCTGCTTCTGTTCCTGCATTGACACACAAGCCTGGCTTGCTTTGGTGACTAAGCTGATGCATGGCCTTGTTGTTGTCTGCCCATCACACTTGAGCTGTGTGCTCTCATATGCTGAAACTTGAGCCCCTGGTGGTGCTCAGGTTTGGTCTGCTGCTGCCCTTATCTTGTGCTGTCCATGGTTTTGGACAAACACAAGTGTGCATGACACTTGGTTCTGTCCAAACTGAATTCTTTGGCTAACACTAACATTCTGGCTAGTGTTGGTGTTTTATTTTGCAGGTTTTTGAAGATGAATATGGCCAGAAGATATTCTCCAAGTCATTTAGTCTAGATTTTAGTTTAGGAGCAATATTGTAATCTTCATTTTTATTTCTGTTTATTATTCATCAATTCTTGTATCAAGAATGTTGTAAAGACAATGTAATCTGTGTTGTGATATCAATAAAGCTCAAGTTTTTGTCTATGAGCTTTTGCTTTATGTAATGTTTATATTCTGAATTAAATATTGTATTTAATATTCAATTGTGAAATTCAAAGCTATTTGATTTCATAAGTTGTGTTTGAATTGATGATTCATATTTATATTGTTCAATGCTTATTGTTAAATGTATTAACACTTGTCAAATGAAATCATTTCCCAAATCAATAAGATACAAAAGAGATCATGTCGAAATTCCCCTAACTCACATTGCCTAACCCTAAGTGCAAAATGAGAGAGAACCTCGATCCCTCTTAGGTTTAGTTGCAATAAGGCGCGAAAATTTCCCCCGTTTTGCGATGAAATGCACATCCCATTTCTAAATCTACCCTTCGTTGTTCCTATGTTCTGGGTTATTACAGGGGGGGCTCGGCTTCTCCTTCTTCGGCCACCTCCTCACGCGCTTGCCTGCGCGCGATAGCATGCAGCCACTTCTGTGCCGCCCGCTTCCATGCGTCGTCGGAGCGCGCCCGCCTCGCGCGGTCCGCCTCCGACCGTACACCTGGTGGACGCTGCGGTTCCTTCCCGTCGCCGATTCGGCCCCCTCCCCTACCTATGCGTCTTAACCGCCCATTGTAGACAGAGGGGTGGTGGCGCAAGCGGCGTCGAAATGGCTCGCCGGAGAGGAGGCAGGCGGCGGCGGGGAGTAGGGTTTAGAAACCGAACTCCCCTCCGTGGCCCCTTTTAATACGGGGCATCCACGCGGTTTCTCAGGGGGCCCAAACCCGTTATACGGGCCAGGCCGCGAGTTCGGGCATCGTTCTGGCCCAGTTTCAGCCCGAACCCGTATTATTGCCGGAATTTTTCAGTTTCTGACTCTTTTACGGGCTCTAGGGGGACGCAAACGGTTGCGTCCACGCGGACCGAAAATGCGCCTGCACCCTGCTCCAGTGGGGCGACGCATAGTGTCCGGACCGTCCGCGGAGACGCAAACAGGGCACAAAAATGCGGCACGTTTGCGTCTTCGCGGACGTTGCGCGGTCGCGCCGAGCGTCTTCTCGCTTCCCCCACGGGCCCGCCTGGCAGCGACCCTGGCTCGAGAGCCAACGCGAATTAAAGCACAACAACTGCCGGGGAGGGCAACCACCGGAGTGGCAACCGCGTCGATCGACGCGCGAACCGCCGGAATGGAGCGCCGAACCGCCGCGGAAGAGCAACCGCAGCCCTCTTCGTTATACGCGCCACCATTAATCCACGCTCAGTAAGACTCATGCGCATGCACTAATTCATCTCCAACCTGCTTGCCATTCATCTTCATCTCCAACGCCGTCGTGCCACCTGCGTGAAACCATGAGCAACATGTCGTTGCCATCGGACACCGACAACGAGGGGAAGCCACCGGGATGGCGGCATTGGTGGGATAGAGCTGCCACGCCGAGCAACTCTAGCTCCCCGCCGACGGAGGGCGAGGAGGAGGGGGAGGCCGTCGTTGGCAGGATGAGGAGGGGGACGTCGTTGGCCACGATGGCCAGGACGAGGAGGAGGAAGAGGAAGAGGATTCAGATGCAAGGTGGACACGGCTGGAGGCGGTCGAGGAGGTGGCGTCGGCGAGGAAGGAGGCAAGGGCGAGGGCGTAGGCGGAGTCTCATCATCTGTTCACCGACGACGAGGAAGACCCCAATGACCACTCGTCGGAGGGGGACTCAAACTCGTCAGACGCGTCAACGCTAGTACCTGTTCGGAGGAGGTGACGAGCAGGAAACACGTCCGTGAAGATGACAAGGCCGTGCCTTCAAACAAGAAGTAGCTAGTTTAAAAATTTATATGTTCCCATAGTTTGTATGTTTAATTTGTTTGAACTTGTTGCAGTAATTTTAAAATATTGATTCTACTTAGAAATGTAAGGACAAAAATTTATACCTCGCATACTTCGCATGGCATGATCAAACACTCATGCAATAACCAAAGAAATATCTCCAAAATATCAATTCTACTTTAGAAATGCATCAGCCCACTAGGTTGCCCCCGACACAGACATATTGCGACATTGACCATTTCGGTGTCCACGGGCCGATGCAAACGGACACGCGCGGACAATTCGAACATCCAAAATGCATCACCCGTTGGAGATGCCCTAAAGTATTGGTGTACACACTCAAGCAGCAAGAGTGGTGGAATTTTGGCTTGATGGATAAATGAAGCTGTAAAAAAATGGCCCCACAGTAATGCGGACATGGTAGAAGATATGCTAGCCAGGTTACAAAAATTGCATTGAAGGTGTCGACCCTATAGTTGGTTCAATATGCACAGGTAGCAAAGTTTAGGACAGGAAACCTAGAGAAATATGGCAATGGCGCGTGGAGCTGATTTCAGCCAGAAAGTGCATGCAGGCCTATAGCTAGCGTTGTGCCGACCGCTTTTAGCAGGTTGCTGCTACTCGCAAGGTATGAACCGAGAATCTTACAACATTCAAACAGAAGCTACATCTTCTCCATAAATTAAGAAATGGGCAACATGAACAGTCGGCAAAATGCCCTGTATACATTCACTTTGTAGTCTTTCCCTTAAAACAAGCTTCCCCCAGGATTAATTTTCAGAGCTTCTTTGTATGACTTGAGATGTGTAAGAGAGTTTTCCCCAGGATTCATGTACGGAATTGGTTCACGTACGACAAATAAATGGGCCGTGCGGATGGTTCGTGTTCCGTGCCGTACACTGATACATGTTTTACCGTACGTGTACCAGCACTCATTCATGTAATAGACAAGCGACCAAAACGAAGTGTCGGAATATCACCCAGCTATTTGCTCCGTCACCTGCGAGAAAAGCAATATTTAGCGCCACAAGTTTTTACACAGTGAAAACATTTTGCAGCCACCCACCGCAGTATTATATCGCAGGGCTAAAACAACAAAAAAATAGTTGATTAACTTTGACACTCATACGATTACCCCAGAGACTGTTCACATAACCATGTCATGTATATCAGATTAGAGTCACTGTAGGTACCATATTAGCACACCTATATGACCTATCACGAAGTAGTTTAAAGGACAATCTGCTTAGTACGAAAGAGCTAGAACACAGACCAACAAGACTAGATAGCCCTGAGACGACAAAGAAGCTGGAAAAAATAGATGATAAAGAAGCAAAACTTGCAAGGCAATCAGCAATAACATCCATGTTTAGGCTGACAGAGTTCACCTCTGAGGAGCCTGACTGCAATCTATTTGCCACAGCCCACACACAAGTGATCACATCACCCCACTACATACTAGCCATTGGTATGCCTAAGCTTTACAAGTCAAACCCAATATAAGAAGATTTATAATAATACATACCACCAAATGCGAAAACCATCTAGACTAGTATAGAACAAAATTACCGGTGTACAGGAGAAAGATAATGGGTGAGCTAAACAATAGCTTAACAGGCCCAGTACATCTACCGTGCCAAGATTATAATATGAAAAAAAAAGTTCGGATTTATCGACCATCTAAGTTATAAACTGTTGGCTACTGGCGAGAAGTAAACTAGTAGCCAGTATGTAATAACCTGTGCATTTACCAGTACAAGAAATCAGGACCGTCAACAACAAAAGCAGGTGTGAACTAATATGGTACAAATATCTACACCCAAAGATGTAACATATCATCCATGAGCTCAATTTACCAGAGTACTTCCACACTCCTTGTTTGTTGTTAGATTGTAAACATTTTGCTTGAAACCTTTTTTTATATGAATGCCCTACCTACTGAGCTTCCATGTCTTGTTTCCGAACAATGGACACTTAACTTTTTAGGCTAGCTGATAGACAGCTGCTTACAAGCATTAAAATATATTTCCATATAAATAAATAAAGGCAGACGGAAATAGGTTCTCGGCAGAGCCAAATTTCCCATAGTTGGTTTCAGTTTGCATATTTATACACAATCTGAATTAGACGCAATGCCGCACATAAGAACCGTCCATTAACGACTCAAAATTAGAAAGTTAGGTTCTAGAAATATTCCTGATGCTACAGTAACATTGCTATGAACCATAACTAATTTTTAACAAAAAGTGTAGCATACCTCATTGTGGAACGTAAGGGTCTATAAGGAGAGGATTCCTTGTGGAATCATTTTCAGGTGGGCACTCGACACTAGAAGATGATACCTTGGAAGTCTCAACAGGAAATCTCTCTGAACTTTCTGCGGTTGGAATGGATTCACTATGAGGAATGACTGATGTACCAGATGTGACAATGCGTGAGATTTTCGCAACAGGGCTTGAGGACTCAGCTGCCCCAACAAGACTTGATGTTTTCTGAAATCTCGATTGGTTATTTGAGCCAGGAGAAGCCGTCAACCACATAAATCGTAGCATATGCCCTTTACAAGATTTGCCAGTAATAAATGCTTTCTCAGCAGATTGCCGCGTTGTGTAGGTCACACAAGCTGAGCAACTCAGAGAAGGCAAGGTTGTATCATGGTTGTGGGCTTCAGTGTCTTCTAGAACAACAGATGAGAGCTCCCCGAATGCGGCAAAATGATCTTTCAAGACAGATTCCTGTAAACAAAGTAGTCAAGGACATCAGAAAACAAAAAACAGCCGTGTCAAGCACATTAACACAAAAGGAAACATGGACTATCAACCAAAGTTAGCATAAGGATACAGTGGTCTTTAATTTTTTTTCAATATCTAAATCGTCCATCTAAGTTACATGAACTACCAACCGAAGTAACTGTATTACGTGCATGGAGAAACTTAAAATTTGTTTCGCTTGAACTTGAAAAGACAAGTTACATTATGTACTGATTATGATGGCATTGGTTTTACAGATGCAAAGCTGAGTAAGCATTATCTACTCTCAAGCTTTTAACTTCTCAGTTAACAACAATACATATGAAATACAGTTAACACTTACATACATAAATGCATGCAAAATCCAACTACAAAAGAAACCACCATCATTTGAAAAACTATGACTAGAAGATTATAAATTTACAAGAGAAACATCCATCCAAACAAAGACCAAAATTTTGGTTATGGGCCAAAGTACTAGTGGGCAGATTTTGGCCTCCATCTCCATCCAAACAATACCCTGTCAGTCTGTCACTATTACCAAATATTCTCTTAGGGAAAAGTAGTCCCTCCATCCCATAATATAAGACGTTTTGGCAAGGTGTCTTGCCAAGCTTGCCGAAACGTCTTATATTGTGGCACGGAGGGAGTAGCATCATAAAACTCGAACCAAAAGGTCAAATGAATTATCACACCAAAGTAGCTACTTGTATTAAGCATCTTTGTAAAACAGATGTGTATGCGATTTAGCCACAGAACAATAAATAATAACAATTATGGTTTTTAAGGCGACGCCTTGGCGCCTTAAGGAGGGAGGGCGCTTTGGCGCCTAGGCAACGCCTAGGCTCCTAAAGCGGCCATTTTTGCAAAGCGGAGGGAGAGCGCCTTGACGCCTAGGCGTCGCCTAAGCGACGCTTTTTAAACCATGATAACAGTCTCAAGCAAAGCTATAATGTTTAAAATGACATGAGCTGAAATCAGAGGATCTTGCATTAAGAAGCAACAAATGTCAATGCAGACACTACACCAAGCATCCATCAAGGAATAGTGTTGCAATGCACTATGCATGCATGGTACTGTAATGCATGTGAAGCCCAAATGACAATAAATACCCTAGCACAGCGAAATAGAAGCTATCTATACCAAGTATTTTTCTTGTAGAGTGGATGTGTGAGATTAGTCACAGAATAATACTACCCCTGTGAATTTAGACAAATCTCCAACATCCTTTTATGGACGGAGGGAGTAATAGTAATCTTAAGCACAGATATCATTATCAATGAAAAATGTAATTAAACGCTGGTAATGCTACAGTAAGATCCACTGTTGTGTGACTGAAAAAAAGACTGAAACACATAAACTGCAGTTGCTTGACACACCCAAACAAACTAATTTCAATACAGTGCAAGAGTAGCTTCCATTAAATGGTAAAAGCAATAGAGGGTATCCCGCATATACATAAAATTTCGATGTTTGGTCTCTATTGTGAGAGGACAACATGGAACTGTGCTTATAAGCATGATGACCCTTTTTGATATGTTACGAATATTGGCGATGGAAGGGCAGGAGGTTAGGTAATCGACTTACATTTGCAATTTCAGGTGGCAAAGGAGGAAGGATCCTAAACGACGTGGTGCGGTTGTCAAGCTTAAACCTATTCTGAGGTGGTGCTACCAGAGGAGATGTCTGCTTTACAGCTACAGCTGGTTTCTGAGTGGATGTTGGAGCATATTTTGGGGAAGATAAAGCCAAATCCCCGGAAATTTTCTTTTCCAGTGTACTAGCAACCTCTTGCAGCCCTTCTGTCCCGGCGTTCATGGACCTTATATCTACCACTTTCCCAGCAGCATTTGTCCCAACTTCTTTTCCACTAGTCTCTGTCTGTTTTACTGGATTTCCTGAATTTTTCTGCAGCAGTAAAAACAAGTACTTAATGAAAAGTTGGTTCAGCTAACAACATAGTTTATATAATTAACAAAGAAATAAATCCAAAGTATTGTCAAGGGATAATAGTAAGTACTTGTTTCACATATGCCTCTAACTGCTGGCGTAACTCAGCACGCTTCTGAGCTAACATATCTTGTTTTTTACGGAGTTCTTCCAGGAGTTCCATACTTTCTTGCCTTTTGGGGGCAGGAGGTACTGATGCTATACTGTTTGCAGGCAACGTTTTAGGACCTACACCAGGACCTGATGCAGAAGATCCAGAACTGGCCCTTGGAGTTGTAGATTGGAGATCGTTTCCTCTGTTGGATGAAGATGGTTGAGCTAGAGCCGAATTTGTCAGCACAGGTTTTGTAGAGATTCTACCCTCTCCCTCTTCAGTAATCCTGTCCCTGTTAGCCCACCATAGCTTTATAAAACGGTTTCCCATCACAGCATCTGGAGCTTTTAGGGCAGCTTCTGCTTCTTCCCTTTTAGAGAACTGGACAAAAGCTTTCTCACTGTTAGCTGGAACATAGATATCTATTACTTGACCAAATTTTTGGAAGTGCGAAAGAAGGGCCTCCCATCTATTGCTTTCCTGCGGAATGCCATTCACATAAAGTGTGCGAGATGCTTTGTGAGGAGCTCTATTACTTTGCCGGCCCACATCTCCAAGCATTCTTGAATTAGATTGACCATTAGTATCCTTACTAGAAGCCGGCTTTAATTGGACGGTGCTAGGAGCCATATCATCATAGTAGTCACTTCTTTTGTTTCCAGTGGCACTTGTCGAAGTAGTATTAGCTATTTTACTAGGTCCTGATTTTTTCTTTGATGCTATTCTCCCCCAAACAGAAGACTTCGAATTCTGTGAACCATCAGCTGCAAAACCCTGGTTTGCATGCTCCCACCCTGCTTCATAGCTTGAGGTCTCAGCATTCCATACTCCATCATTAGCATGTGCAAAACCAGCACAGGATGCTTCAGGCTGTTCATTGTTCCACAGAGGCTGATCAGGATCATATACATCAGTGTTAACAACAGCTGAACCAGTGCTTCCATTTAGCTTTAATGCATCATCTGCCACACCAGATTTGGTATCTTTCGCAGTAACACCTTTACTGCCTCCTAGGTTTGTTAAGTTAACATGAGCAGTTACTGCCTCACTTTGGATTCCTAGTCCCGGGGCATTTGGAGCTGAGACTGGAAGATTGAACTGTGATAGACTCTGCAAAGTGTTTAAGAAACTATTCTATTAATTAAACATCAATGTTTTGATCTAAGCAAAAAAAAACTAACTAGTAGTATTTAACCACAAAAACATTGCCTCATATTACACAACACAGTATAACAAAGGCTTTTTTAGAAAGAACAGCATAAGTTAGCTAAGTTCAATACAACCAGAAAAATAAAATACTCCAAGTAATTCTACAGCACATCATACTGAGATCTAAAATACTCCAAGATTTCACAGTACTCATACTTGGGCACATAAGAACATTACAACAAAGTTAATAATTTAGAGAAAATACTTGAGCTAGATAGGTTAAATAACACCAGAACATAAAATGCTGCAGCACAAAAAAACAGTCGAGGAAGAGTTGCATCATAGTGGGGTCTGAAACCGCTGCTAGCTGACATTACTCAATTAGGATGTTGAACAAGGTACTGTGAAGAACGTTAACTGCAACTCATATTATCAATGATAATAGCACTTAGAGAACACCTTTCAAGGTTACTTGTTATATTGGAGAAAATGACAAAAAACTACCACAATTGTGCCAATCGTGTCACATAACTACCAAACGTGTACGTTTTGTCACATGACTACCACTATTGGGGCACGTTCGTGACGAAGAGCACTGATTTTCCAATTTACGTGTCTTAATCCAGTTTTTGGCAGCTGGGACCCACTGTCAGGTCCTACGTGGCAAAAAATAATAACGTGTTTCTGCTAATTTTACTGAACACCCCCTATCTCTCTTTTCCAGAAGCAATCAAGTCCTAATCGCTTCGTCTCCGCGTGACAACAAAGAGCCCGCTTGCCGTCGGCAGGCCGGCAGGCCAGAGCCGCCCCTCGACCGCCGCGCACGCCCCTCCCCCCCCCTCGACCGCGCGTACACGGATGAGCTCTCTCCAATCCCTAGCACTGGGTCTCTCCAATCCCTAAAATCTAAATCTTCTACAGAAAGGGGATAGGGAGGATGATTTCGGCCATCGAATTGCAGGCTCTGAATCCGACTGGACCTCTGCTAGATCCGCAGCAAGGTGGTGCCCTTCGGCCACCATCCATCCACGGATCTGAGCACCCCACGGTTGCTGCTCTATTGGACGAGGAAGGACGAATCCTAGTCGAGCTCAGGTAGATCAGCAACGCGGCGGCGCCCTCGGGCTTGGCCTCCCCCTCGTTGCCTATATTAGCAATGCGAATCCACGCCGGAACTCAACCCTTCCGTCCATCGATCCGGGCAAGAAACCAAGAAACCAGACGTACTGCAGAGCTGACCAGAGCAGGGGATCCTCTCCTTTCCATCCATAGATGTCCGAGCAAGAAACCAAGACGCACAACAGAGCAGAGCAGGAATAGGGGAGTCTCTCCTTTCCATCCATCGCGAGCAAGAAACCAAGACACAGATCAGAGCAGGGACAGGGACAGCGGATCTTCTCCTTCCCATCCATGGAAGCCTCCAAGTTCCGGTTCGGCCGTCACCCTGGTCCGCCCCGGCGGCGGCGAGGTCCACATCAGGTACAAGTGCTACGATCTCTCCTTCTACCTCATCAGGGGCAAGAGCAGCACCGGCTACGTCATGCACGAGTACGAGATTCTCTCGCCGTCGCTCCCCGGCACCGTGCTCACCCGCATCAAGGTCATCAGGAAGCGCAAGAAGCAGCGGGTCACAGTGTGGTTCGCATAAGCAAATGAGGAATTTTTATTTTCTTCATTTGTCTATTTTCTATTTTTTATGTGGGGAATTGGGTCTGTGTGTGATACAAAATATATCTGAGGTTACATTTGCAAAATGAAACTAGTAGTTAGGTTTTCATCTGCCACTTAGTCCTGACACGTGGGCCCGAATAGTTAGACAACGGTTTAACACGACTAAATAATGAAATCAGTGCTCTTCGTCACGAACATGCCCCAATAATGGTAGTCATGTGACAAAACGAACACATTTGGTAGTTCCATGACACGACTGTCACAATTGTGGTAGTTTTTTGTCATTTACTCGTTATATTGGCACAACGTAACAGTAATCATGTGAAGTAACAGATCAACCTATTTGAAAGCTGCGATTGAGCGTTCCAAGCAAGTAGAAGGATAGTACTAAAGTGCAGGAAAATGCAGAATATTATTTGAAGATCAGGAAACAGACTGACCTGCATATCTTCAACAACAATTCTATTTACTCCATGCTCCATGGGGCACATATCCCCTCTCAAGCAAAATCCACGCTCCTCGAAGTCTCTACAACGTTGACGAGGCATGCCAAGATCAATTAAAGGTGACATTGCAGGCTGAATAGGGCCCTGCATTCCATGTGGGTGAAATGGATCCAGCATTCCATTAGGCATTCCAGGCATAAACCCATGTGGACCCCATGAACCATTTTGAGCACTACCACTACTCGGCATTGGAGCACCCATAAATAAGCTAGGATGTGGAGGCGGTCCTTGTGACGCCATGTGTGATGCAAAATCCATCATGTCAAGTGTGTTAAATCTTGGGTCATGCTGAGTCCAGGGTGCACCATTCCGTCCTCTTCCCCGTGTCATAGGAGGGCGAGTGGCAGCCGAAGCTGAATGGAAAGATTGGTTCATTCTACCTCCCCGACTGTGAGCTCCTGGTCCAAGACGCCTCTTGAATTTTGGTATGAAGTCCTTCTGTGCTTCCCCACGTGAATCAGCTCCACCAAATGGCTGTCCATTACCAGAAATCATGGGCCTTCTTTTCGAAGGTCTCCCTGCAGCTTGCTCCTCAGTACTCTCACCAAAAGATTGAGGCATAGCCTCTTTTCTTCGGTGCTTGTGATTACGATCATCGTCGTCATCGTCGCTAATTTCAAAGTTTTCGGTATCTGTAGCAGCTTCAGAATTTGTGGAATTACTTTCTTCCTTTGGTGAAGGAACTTCTATTTTGTCAGCATCCAGTCCTGGAGCTGTGGACTCTTTGTGCATCTTCAAGATTAGAAAATCCGCAGAAAAGCAACTTTGCATCTAGATTTTATCCATTGCCTGATGATCTTCAAGAAACACAAAGTTCAGAACATTTCTACTGTAAATAGATAAGGCGGCAGAACATAAAACGAAGATGGACTATATCATATGAATGTAACACAAAGGAGTTCAGAATATCGAATTACGAACAATAAAATATAGTGCGCAAACAACAGGAAGAGTGGCAACAAATTCCCCTATTCCCCTTTCAAATATCAGTACACAAAAAAAGGCTATAGGACTCAACAATTCAAAGCTCACTTCGACTAATAACAGGATTATATAAACAATGCCTAGTCCATGGAGCAAAGGGGGTATACTTACGGAAGGTGAAGCACATTTTATTTTAAATTATCATCCCTATTTTTTTCTTGCACATCATACACATTTATCAGCAAAACAGTGGAGCAGTGGGATTGAACTTTCCTAATTTTGGTCATCAATATATTTGTAGGCATCTAAAGTAGCACAAACAAAATGAAAAGCTTACATTTAGCCAAACAATGACCTAATATTTTTCCATTTAAAACCAGAAATTTGACGGTAGAAAACACTATTGTAAATGAGACTAGGATATGAAAAGCTGAAAAAATACAACACAGAAGGCAATGTATTTGACAACAGAAACAGAAATTACTTTGACGTTCTTGTTTTGATTACATCATTCTCCAAATCTCAGTTCAATGCAATCCAACTGATCCCAAATACCATCCAAATAAGAGCAATAGCATATTAACAATAAGGAATGAGCATACAATGAAGCAGGTGATGTGCATACAGTGGTTACTCATTTCGGTTTCAACTATGAGATTGCACATAAAGTAGTAAAAGCCCACAACACACTGGGCATCTTCATGAAATGCAACCAACACACAAGCCTGGGTGACCCTAGAACATGGATTTCTCACCTCAAATGAGACAGACACATAACATTTCACCATCACAGAGGATAGATAAAAGTTCGTAATCCCATAATACGGGTGCACAGACGACACAGACACATAACATTTCACCATCAGAGGATAAATAAAAGTTTGTAATCCCATAATACGGGTGCACAGACGACAAACAAACCTCGGGGCAGGGCAGCTAGGAAATGGGAAATTGGCAAACACATGTTTCGATGAACAGCTAGCAGCCTAACAGCCTTGGGCAGGGGCGGATCCCAGAAATTGCGAAGGTCCCCTCCCTAGTGGGATTTAACTAAGAGAATCGCTCGGTGGATGAAAACAACCTAGCTCATACCTCAAAAGCCAATGGCCGAAGACCGGGACGGCGTGAATACGATGCCCCAGTGAGGATAAACGGGAACGGTGACACACGTGAGAGGCCGGAAGCGGGCGTGTATGTAGGGTGGATGGGGGCGTGGGGTGAGGGTGGGGGTGGCCGTCGGCGTGGGGTGGTGGCGTCGGCGGTGAAACCAAGGTATGGGCAGGGCGGCGGCTGTGGGACGGCGATGGTGGCGGCAACAACGACGAGGCGGCTCAGATCTTCGGTGAGAGTAGTGCCAGCCAACCCATGGTCGCAGGACTGTCAGACCCCAATCTTACTGTCTACCTGAACCTGTTACTGTCAAGACTAACCCTAGATACCAAATTCATTACTGTACTTACTGTGTTCTTAGGATCAGACTAACACGCAGATCACAGCATTTGTTGAACAAATTAACTACCTTACGCTGAGATGGACAGGAAGTAACATGTTTCTTCAATTCAAATGCCAAGAATGGCAATGCAAATGCTATACAGATATCAGCAGGCAACAAATATGTGAAATGCCTCTGCTCTACTCTTGCTCTTGGAGACTCGTTGCATACTTACATTACCAGAAAGAGGACTACGCTGATCCTAAAACACCTTTAGACAGTGACGGTTCAACTTTCTGTGCAGAGCATATTACCAATTGAAGTCCCTAGTTCCCCATTCTCCTTCTACCTTGTGAACTCTCTAGTTATCTTTCCGTCTTGGGCATTCAACAACCGAGGCTGGCTTATGTAATCCTACAAACAAGCGCGTGAGGACGTTCCGAATGATTACCATGACATGATCCCTACCAGTAACAGGACTGGCACAATGCTTTCCATGAATGCACAAAATGCAATAGCATAAGCCATAGAGTGTTACCTGAACTCAGTGGAATCAGTCACCAACCAATAAACCCGCGGATCAGCTGATCCAGCCCGGTTTCTCGCGAGGAGTCCGGATCTTGAGGTCGATGTGTTGCGGAACCTGCAGATTAGAAATGGGTAGGTTTAGGGTTCAGTAACTTGGAAAGGAAACGCGCGAGAGAGGGAAAAGGAGGAGAGGCGGAGGGGAAACTTGCCTGCGTCGGAGAAGTTGCTGAGGTCTTCGGCCGCTCACCGGAGGCGGGTGGTCATCGGGCAGGCAGCAAGAAAAGCGCGGTGGGGAGGATCCACAGCGAGTAGGTACTGCGGGGAAGGTGGGGAAGGGATCCTTGCGTCAATGGAGGCGGCGGGAAGCGTCAACGGAGGCGGCGGGAAGCGTCACCGGCGATCCGTGGCGGCGAGTAGAGGATGAGGTTTAACGAAGGGAGCGTGTCTATTCGGGCGGAGGAGGCGACGGGGGCGTATCTCTGCGTGGTACATTCCCGAAAAAATGACGGGTTAGGGGTCGAGAATTTTACTGAAACGCACCGTATCATTTGGATGAAATTATTAGCAAATGAAATGACCCTACAATTCCGTGACAGCCAAACAACATATTGTTGGAATTACCAAATGAGTTCATACCAAAATCTCCTTACTTCTTACTCCTTGCCAAAACAGATGATTTGATCAAATTCTTACTTACAAATCTCCCTCCCTCTATTTCCCGATCGGCCTAGTCGGTACGCCCCTCGCCCATTTTCTCTCATCAGATCATTCTGCATGCCCGTTCCGGTCTAGGTCCATCTCGACGATAGGTTCTCTCTCGTAGAGAGCTTCTTTCGGTCCAGCCATGATGAGAGACGACGCCGGACAAGCGGCATGCAAGCAGAGGCCACCCGAGAGAGGTAGAATTGTTGTGGCCATCATGCATTGGGCGGAGGAGAGGGCGTCGCCGGTGATGGTGGTGCACACACAAGTTGCATCTGCCACTGCATCCACCTCACCATGTACTATTGTAGCTCTACATCCCGATCCGCTATGCCTCCCACCTCGGTGAGCCTATCTGCGGCATGCAACAACAAGCTATTAATTGATTTGTTAACACTTTGGATAGAGGTTAGCATTATATGTATTGTGTGCACGCCATGTGTTTGGTAAAATGTGCCAATCCGTAAAACGAACTCTCAATGATGCAAATTGGTTCATATTTACGGCATCTTCGTGTTCTCCTCGCCTTTCGCAACCCTTACCAGCTTTATGGTGAACGGTCGATATATGTGGATATTCGTGTAGGTATGTATGCCGGCGTGTAGCGAAGATGACACAACATTTATTGCCCTTCATAACCATCCTTGATTATGTGGTCGACAATTGGTCCATGTAGAGATTCATGTAAGCATCACTGTGCATCAGTGTTGCTCCAGGGCAACCAGGAGCACACACATCGGATATACGCTCCTATACTTTCTTAGTCTTGAGCCTGTTTTAGCCTTTCACAAAACTACGGTTGTTTCTTTGGTGAAAGTTGAGTGTAATCCACCGCTAATTTTTTTTTTCTATTGGGAGCCTTCAATGCTTAGTTCTGGCGCCAAATGCAAAACAATAATTGTTTTTTGCGAATAAAATGAAAAACAATATTGATCACTTCATCTCTCTAAATTGTTTTGTAGAGAAGAGGTTAAGTTTGCAAGACAACATTGAGGGAATATGAGATATCCTTCGTTGTTGTAGTATATAATTTATTTTTTCTATTCGCTTCATTGTTCCTGGATAATTGAGTAGAATGGAAAAAAATCTTGTACATTTGTATTAGTTAGGGAGAACAATGCAACAAGGGGCACATGGAATTGACATGAGTTGACGAATAAAATGTATCACAAATATTGTTAATGCATCTAAATTTTTTATTTGGTTCTTCGAAAGATATGAACCATAATATGTGCACTCGTATTTGCAAACTTTCTATATGCTACATTTTTATTTTTAATCTTAGTAATATTTTTTCACATAATACTGATTACCACACCGTATAATGTATTAAATCTTAACATCTGCTAATTAGTAATTAGTTACGAATTTTCTTTGTTTTATGTATCTAATAAATAAAACTGTGCCAGTCTGGCTTTGATGCATCGGTGGCATGCGTATTTTAGGAGCAGGTGAGTGGATATTTGAGGGAGCGGTGGGGATAATTCGAACCCTTTCAAGGGTATACTGAGGGCCAATCCTCCGCTGACAGAGACGACCGTGTTAACAATGACTGGATGCCTTGTGACAACATATTGGGAACATGAAGGGTGCCATGGAGAGAATGTGGGCATTAGCAATTTTTTCATGGTAAGACTATGCATTGCTAATCATAGTTATTATGTCTTAGTATCAACATAAGTGGAAACGATGCCCTGCTCTCGGCTCGTGTTTATATAGGATAGATAAAGCCCTGGCATTACATGGGGTATATCATATAGGCTAGAGAACTACTACATGCCTATACGGTATGTTGTACATAGATGTTTAACAGCCCCTTAATCTAAACCTTAAAGAGATGGAGATTAAGCTTAAACTCATCAACATTTTTAAATGGAAATGCCTTTGTGAACCCATCAACAACTTGATCTTTGTTTGAGACAAACTGAATGTCGAGACTTTTATTTGCTACTTTTTTCCTCACAAAGTGATAATTAATCTATATGTTTTGTTTTGACATGAAAGATAGGATTTACACACAAATATGTAGCACCCAAGTTATCACACCGTAAACATTATCCTTGTTGCAACTTAACACTATGCTCACCTAGGAGTGCTTCAACCCATATTAACTATGTTGTAGCATTGGCAAAAGATACTTACAAACCTTATTGACTAAAAAGAATAAATCTAGCCGGGTCAAGCTCAAGTATTGTAAGCCTCCAACAATGTTGCAATATTAGGTGTTGTCCTTCGAACCAAGAGGAGTCCTAGCAGTAAGAGACATTGGCTCAGTCGAGGACAAGGGTGTAGAGCAGATTTGCATCACAACATACCAACACAGTGTAGCAAGTTTATACCATATTTTTCTTGTGTAAGAAGCAAGCCATCCACAATTTTCTTTATTTCAGTGCCAAGGAAAAAATGTAAGTCATCAAGATCTTTAATGGCAAAGTTCCTCTTGAATGCATCATTGTGTATATGTAAATGTGAGCACACAAAATGTGGTAAATGGAGTTATAACGATCGCTTGTAAGAGTAAACTTGGAACGCAATTAATGAATTTTCATGGGAGGTGTGGATGGACAAACATCTTTGCAACAAAATTGAGACACCAAGAGCACAACTACTTTGTAACAAAGATATTAAAGTATTGTTTTTCCTCTTCCACTATTTTCCTATTGTCTTCCTTTTGAATAAACACATGCGGTCACACTACAGCACCAGCAGCACACGCACACATCACCACGAGCATGCTCGCAAATCACATGACAAAAACTAAGGATGTAATGCAAACCTTTTTATGTTATTAGGACCCAAGAAACATATGGCATTGCAAGGGTTCAGACATTGGAGACAAGAACAATGGTACACACTTTATTTTATTGTATTTCGTACATGATTAAATAACAAGTGTATATTGTATGTGCTCATTCCCAGCAATGATCCAACCCCAAGTATGCTTGACCCCCAAGCTCAAGTAGTTTCTGATAATTCCGAAAGACCACGGAGTATACTGATGTGGTACTTGAATCTGAAGCCTGCTCTTGGGCTCATCATGTCTGACCTCGCCTCATCATTATGTGCTTTCAAATTTACTGCTCCGGTGAGGCGGCATCATCATCCGTGGGAGCTTCAGAGCCCATAGCTGGCTCTGCCATCAGCAGCGCATCACCGTGACCGGAGTTGTTGTTTGATTCCATGCCCTGGTTGGTGCTATCGGTTTGAACTCCTGATGTTTGTTTGCTGGAACCGCTTGGGTGAGCTTTCAGATCCAAGCCAGAGCTTTCTTGAACTTGCTTTTCCCATGGCTGTTTAACAGCAACATAAATGTGAGCGAACCATAGTTGTCAAACAAGCCTGATGGACATCATAGGGAAACTCTAAATTTTGTTACTATGTACATACACATGTTCTCTCCAAGACGGTGAGGCTAAAAGAAAAGCAAATTTATACTGTGAAACATTTGGTTAGCCAATAATTTGAGGTGCACACCTTGGGCTTTGGTGCCATACGGGGTTTCGAGATTGGTTGATCAGGGTTAGGAGGCTCATCGTTAATATCCTACAGTATATCACAAAACAATAGAGTTATAGAGTCCTATTGTTGCAGCAGTAATAGGAGACAAATGGAAATCAAGACTACCTGAATATCATCTGGCCGCTCTCCCCTTTGTATCATTTCCATGACCTGTCATGGTTCAGAGCTAACTTTTGGTTAAACATCAAAATTCTACTCACTATACATTTTTCTTGTACTTAGCAAACTAAATTAACAAATTACAACATATTCAGACTGAACTAAGTGCACATGCTAGTGTGAGCGCGTGACAGAAAAAAGCGGTGCCCAAGATAGCGAACCTCTATATATGATTTGGGGTGCCGGGGCACCACAGGGGTGACAGTTTCAGAGTCAGGAGTCCCTATAAAAGTAAAGTAGAAATGTCAGAAAAAACGAAACCAAGAAAAGCAGTCAATAACATATTCTCAGAAGGGCTATAATGGAAAACCTGAACCATCTACACATTCTGTGCTGATTTTAGCTTCCTGCAGCAGTGAAGGAAAATAGCTAGTTTAATTTCCGAGCATAGAACCAGCAACACCAGACCAAGACTTTGCTGGGAATATATAACACAGATTTGTGAATCTTTAGCTGACCTGAGTAATTCCGCAAGAGCGTTCAGGTACCCCTGATAAATAGAGGGAAACACAAGGCAATGCAATTAGACATATCTCGATGAAGCCATTTAGAGCGGCATTGAACATACAGCTAAAAGAGGAAAGTTGAATTGGAATGGCCATTTACTTATCCAGAACACCAATAAACAATCTCGCATGATCCATGATGACATCAGATTAAAATTAAACTTGCCTTGTTAAAATCACCAGTAAAGGGACTCTCCTCACATACCTTGAGATTTGCCCGTGTTTGAACTTGTAGAGTTTGAAGACGAGCTCTGCAAATTACAAAATCCAGATTAATAAAGAAGAACAAGGTTAGAAGAACCAGAGCCGTACTCTCAAAATGGAAGTCAAGTAGATAGTGAAAAAAAGTTAGAACTCACTAGTAGACGTCGAAATGCTTCTTCGATTTCGTCCACAGTGAGCCCTTTATTTTCCAGGAAAGAACGCCTCTGGACATCAGAAGAGGTCACAACTTTCGGGTGTTTCAGGAAACTAACGGCACTCTGAACCAGTTCTTCCCTCACCGGTTCAGAGGTCGCGGTGGCCGCTTCTCCTTTAGTGCCTTCCTGCTCCTCCGTGCCCCGCAAACTACCACGAACAGCTTCTGAGCTACCTAAACCGAAAGCGCAATTAAGTTGAACGCTCAGTTTTATTTCTTCACCAATCATCATGAGTCAGGCATTATAACTCACATACGGGCAAAGCAAAATATACAGGATGAAAATTGGACAGTCCAGTGTTCCATGGTCATTTGGTGTATTAGTATGCATAAGATGGCTACATGAATTAGTCTAAGTTATTCTCAGCAATAGCTAAGTTTAATAAAAAAAATATATCAATCAGGTCAATGTACTCAGGATCCAGACCAGCAGGAGTAGAGGAGCAGTGCCCTGGTTCCAGTGAGCCTAGTCTAGTTGCACAACTTCTCTCCTTCTCTATCACCACAGCAACGAAAAACTCAAACAGTTCAGTTGTAGAAGAACTGGAAAACTCAACAAGCAAGCAGTGCCGAACTGCCGATCGATCTACTTGCTCTTTCGTAACCCTAACAGTAGCACCGCCGGCAATTTGGCAACGGAATAAGGGAGAGATAGGGAGGGAAGACGTCCTGCGCGAACCGAACCTGGATCATTCGCCTCGTGGGCGGGGCATGACGCCGTCGAATCCGCCATTAAACCTTCTCCGGATAAGATCGGGAGAAGAGGAAGGAAGACGAACTGGACAGGACAGGAGGTGGACTGAAATGGACTACGGCTGACATGTGGGCCCCGCTACCAGTCTTGGGCCGGGCTCTACTGGGCTTTCTTCCATTTCGAGTTCCATTTCATCCTCCATCGCCACGCTTCTCTCCTTCCAAACCCGCCACGGCCACGGCCACGGCACCGCACCACCTCCTGCTCCGCCGTGGTCTCGGCTCCGTCGACGCATAAGCCTAGCTAGCCCCAGACAAACCCTACCCTCCTCCTCCTCGCGAGAGTTCGTCTATTCCCGCTGTGCGGGCCGCCGACGATGGAGATGGATGCTGGCGGTTCTTGCTCGAGGAAGCGGAAATCGGCGGGACTCGACCCAGACGAGGCGGCGGCGCCGGCTGCAGAGGGACATGGTCCGGAGCCCGCGGACGAGGACCAGGAGCCGCCGCTTCCCGCAGCGGGTGGGGGAGGTGAGGACCGCGTCAGCCACCTCCCCGACGGCGTCCTCGGCGACACCATCTCGCTCCTCCCCACCAAGGAAGGCGCCCGCACGTCGAGGAAGCGGAAATCGGCGGGACTCGACCCAGACGAGGCGGCGGCGCCGGCTGCAGAGGGACATGGTCCGGATCCCGCGGACGAGGACCAGGAGCCGCCGCTTCCAGCTGCGGGTGGGGGAGGTGAGGACCGCATCAGCCACCTCCCCGACGGCGTCCTCGGCGACATCATCACGCTCCTCCCCACCAAGGAAGGCGCCCTCACATCGCTCCTCGCAACCCGATGGCGCCACCTCTGGAGCGACGCCCCTCTCAACCTCGACCACCGCGGGCTCCGCAAAGACGTGAAGGACCTCGCCGCCCTTGTGTCGCGAATCCTCTCCGTCCACAAGGGCCCCGTCCGCCGCTTCTGCGTCCCCTTCCTCTACGATGACCTCCGCCAAGTCGCCACCGTCGAGGCCTGGATCCGGTCCCCGCCTTCCGCAACCTCCAGGAGCTTGACATGTGCAGATTCGGATTTCAGTACGCGCATCTATGGCCAAAGCCTGTGCCAGCGACGGCTGCCTTCTGCTTCTCGGAAACACTCTGTGCTGCTACCATTGCAGATTGCCATGTCCCCGATATCACAGCCCAAGCGATTCACTTCCCCAAGCTTAAGAAGCTCGAGCTTGATCATGTCACCATCTCCGAATCCTCGCTGCGCACCGTGCTTACGGGTTGCCTTGCTTTGGAGTGCTTGCTGATTGCGCACAGCTATGGCTTCCGTCGTGTCCAAATCAACTCCATTAGCCTTAGACGCATGTGTGTGAAAGGCTATTTTGCTGGCGGACCGCTCCACTTTGGGGAACTCATCATCCAGAATGCCCCTTGTCTTGAGAGGTTGATCCAACATGGTTCATATAACCCGCATATTTCGGTAATCTCCGCGCCTAGACTGGAGACCTTAGGTTTCATTTCATCTGATGCCAGACTCGCGCTTGGCTTGACAGTCATTCAGGTAGCTCTGCCCTTCCTACTTGCCTTCATACCTGCATTTCTATGTGCTAATAATGAATTACATATTATCTGCACATATTGATGGCCTAATGCTGTCTTCCATGTTCATGAAGGAATTGCGTATTGTTGATAACCTAATGCCAGAGGTGCGCACCGTCAAGATTTTAGCTGTTAATACTCATGCTCTTAGTCTGGATGTTGTCATTGGCTTGCTGAGGTGTTTTCCATGCTTGGAAAAGCTATACATTAAGGTGAGAATTATTTTGTGATGGTGCATAATATCCATTGCTTGCTTGATCTGCTTACTGTTCTGAAATGGTCGGTTCTAAATTCTCTATTTTATTTTTCAGTCTCGTGGACGAGGGGAATCCAACGTATGGCGTAAAAAACACCTAGGTTTTACAAGTTCTTTTGACATCCGTCTGAAGAAAATTTCGTGGGAATATTACCGGGGCATCAAGTCGCATGTTGACTTTGCCACATTCTTTGTGGAAAACGCCAAGGTGCTAGAGTTAATGACCATTCAGGTCTCTAAATATGATTACCATGAGGCGTTCTTTGCAGAACACCATAAGAAGCTTCGGCTGGACAGCAAGGCCTCAAGAGTTGCTCGGTTTCGTTTTACAACAGATGAGCCTCGTCGCTGCGTTAAGGGTTTTCGTGCCCATGATTTGGATCTAGCTGATCCCTTTGAAAGGAAAGATCCTCATCCATTTCGTGATTTGTCCTAACTATCCTACTTCTCAGGTTTATAGTTTTGTAAGTTCCTCTTATCTTGGTACCTTCTGACATTTAAACGTGCTATCCTTGCTGTTAGTTCTGTTGAAACAAATTTGTGCTGATGTGCACGATGAGAAAGTACAGAGCTGTGTGGCTTCTGAACATCAAATATGATGTCTATCTGCTCAGCTGTTTGACGAAGCCATGCGAATTGATTGTGTTCTCCCAAATCAAGGGACTACTGTGGTGATTGCTTTGGTTTAAACATGTCTTACCTGTCTATTTTTATGGCTTGCCCAGTGGCAAGAAAATTGTGTGGAACTTAGTTTGCTGCTATTCAGAATGTTCTGTCTGCCCAGTGGCATGGTGCTCTGGGTCGTGTTTGCGCCATGGCTGTGTGCGTGTCTTGTGCTGTCAAGCGCTATACTTCAGGATCTAATCCCTTTCTTTTTTTGCATGACAGTTTTACATCTGAGATGGGTAATTAGTTGTCTCAAAGCAAACTACTGTATAAGACAATATTTGTTTGTTATGATTGAGTATTCTTACTCTGGTACATATGCTGTAAGCTCAGTCGTACGTAAATTAAATTTTAAGCTGCTGGCTGCAAAAGACAACAAGATTGTTGGATGTTGCCTGTGTTGTGGAAAGCGGTCCTAATCAGCTGGTTACTGCTGGTTTGGTTGACTTAATCGATGTAAACCTGATGCACTGATATTTATTTCATGTGGGCTTGATGGTTCATATTATTGAAGCATCAAGTCAAATGCTGATTTTGGCACATTCTTTGTGCAAAATGCCGGTTCCCTATAATTTCTAGTTTCGCTTGGAGGTACTGTAGCAGCAGGAATAATTTCAGAAGCTGAATTTCTAATTTGAGTCCAATTTAATGAACAGTTGTTATGTGCCGCTTGGAGTCTATTTCAGATTGTGTATATTAACAATTAATATGCAAGCTGAAACCAACTATGGGAAATTCTGCTCTGCCAAGAATCGATTGCCGGCTGCCTTCATTTACTTTTTTAGTATATGGTAATATGTTTTCTCTAATGCCTGTAAGCAGTTCCTATCAGCTATCTTGAAATGTCAGCGTCCATTGTTCAGGACCATAACATGGAATCTCAGTAGGTAGGACATCACGAAGTAGTTTCAAGCAAAATGTTCATGAAGTACCAACTAACAAGGAATAGTATGGAAATACTGTGTAAATTGAGCTGGTGGATGGTATTACATCTTTGGGTTTTGTTTTTGTTAGTACTAATTTGAGTCATGCTGCAGCTAATGTGCTTCTTAAATCTTAAGTAGTTTTCAGGAAACTTAGCTTTTAGTAGTAGTTGTTATAGAGGGCCATGTTCCCGAAAATGGTGAATGGAACCTGGGTACGCGCGCACCCGTTTACGAAAAGTTCAAAAAAATACTATGTAAAAGTTTCCAAAAAATGTGAAGTAAATTTTTGCATGTAGATATTATGTTGGTACTTACTCATGTGTGTTTTCACGGAAAAATACCACTGTGTGTGACCTACACAAAAATGACAAAATGCAAATTCCTATTCCTGTGAATAGTACAAATTCCTGTTCACTATTCTTATTTGGACATTTTGTCATTTTTATATAGGCCACACACAATGGTATTTTTTCGTAAAAACTCACACGAGTAAGTATCAACATAATATGTACATGCAAAATTTTACTTCACATTTTTTGGAAACTTTTAAATAGCTTTTTTTTGAACTTTTCGTAAACGGGTGCGCGCGTACCCAGGTTCCAATCCTCCGGGTCGGCCATGTTCCTTGCTAACTAGTTATGTGACTCTTTAAGATTTCAGTTTGTGCCAAGGCGGCAAGGCATTTGGCACAATCGATATCCACTGAGGCTAGTACCTTTACGACAACTGTACTTGGAATCAACTAAATGTACCCTAGATAATTAGATGCAGCGGGCAAAGCAAACAGCACCTACTTGCCTGACACATCATACCTTCTGAATATCTACATATACGAGAGGGGATAGGTCCGAGAGATGACACAATCACACAACCAACCAATGTAGTGAAGGAAAGAAAGCTGCATGTATTTTTTACCTTTTGCATCCATCTCTATTCAGACAAGCCTCACACTCTGAGCAAAAAACCCGATGCAATTGCTATCATAGTTTTACGTCTCGGAGCATACATAACTAGTCACCTTGGTGGTAGAATGTCATGGCCATCCTCGATCATCTCGGTGGAACATGTTGGGCTAAGCCTTGTACAACAGAGTAACCTGAAAGAGCAACCGCAGCACCAAAAATTACAGATGGTGTGAGCCGTTCTCGTTAGTTGCACTTGGACCGCATGTTTGATAGCTCACGAGCCTTAATGAAAAATCCTCTTTTAGCACATCACCGCTTGTTAATGCTCACGTGGCTATAAATTGCATTCCAGAACATGAATTCAACAACGATGTATTCTATCCTTCTTCCTTTTACTGCAAAACCATCATCAAATACAAATACTAATCAACTACAGTATACAACTCCATGGTTGTCTGGAATAAATACCGGAATACCAACACTGATAATATTGAGTTCTCATATAGGTTCAAAATTTCCAGCTTTATATCACTGGCTCACTACTGCCTGTTGTTGTGCTTGAATAAACGGGCACAGAACTGTAACCCCTGAATAGCCCTACTCTCTAGTTTCTAGCTGATGGCGCTACAAGCCTTTACCATCTGCCGTTCTGAACTGAACTCACGAGTTGACGTGCTTGTCCAGGAATGCATTTGCCAGATTGCTGAAGCTGCTGTTGACGGCTCCAGCTGCAGAATACTCTCTTATCACCCGAAGGACGTCCGGTTTCAAAATCTCTTTCTTTGTCGAAGGGTTGCATAAGTAGTACAAGGCTCCAAGTGCATAAATAACCTGTTACAAAATTAACCAAATGGAAATGTTGGTGAGATGAGAATATATAGTTACATAGAACCCAAAAGATGTTGTAATATATGAAGATAGTGGATGGAATAGAGAGAAGAGCGACTGTGAGTGTTCTGGAAAAAGAAAATCGCCAAGTCACATGCCCCCTCTCCTTCTCTAGCCTAGTTCCCAAAGTGCCAAAATCGATCAAGAGTAAAAAATATACATGCGTACGAAGGAACAAATCAAAACAAATAGTCTTCAAAATAGAGAAGACCTATACTGTTATGCTTGTAGTTCACAGCTTCAGAAATACTCACAGTATTCCTAACTGGGCTAGATAAGCATTGTACAACCAATGGGATTCCACCACATCGATTAATTACTGAAGCATTCGCTGGATCTGCATATAAGCAAACAAAATAAGATGACCACACCAAAAAACTAAGTTCAGTAAAGACACAAAGATAAGATGTCTTGCATGGTAAACAAACAACAAGAAATCGTAGAAATGAAGGCAACAGATTGCTCACCAACGCACGAATTACATATTCCACCAACGCCAAACTCAACAAGCCTTTCATTTGACTCCGTAATGCAGTCCAAGAAAAGCTCGAGAATATTCAGCTGAGCAAACAGAACACAGATACCATCTTATTCAATAGGAAAGGTAATCCAGAACAGTGCTCATTTAAATCTGCAATCCATCAATTGACCGAAACAAAAGGCATGTGAAATCATTAACCTGGCGCATAAAGGCGTAGTTATAAGGGTCATATGCGAAATTTGACAAGTTTGCAACTATCCTCTCCTTGCACTCTGAAATGACAATAAACGATGAATTTGGTGAGCACACAATAGAAAAATGGAGCTATTTTCATCGTACCATTTTACAAACCTATTACCTATCATAATTTCCAAACATTTATGTGTTATCTAAAACTGAAAATAACAAATGACAGCCTATATGACAACCTTTTAATTTGCTTAGAATCTTTTGTGCATCTTTTCCTTGGTGCCCTTTGGAACTTCACTACTGCACTAAGTTATTTGTTTTGGACCCAAATAAAATGTTCTTTACTCAGCCCCTCAGCGGCAACCAAATTTACTTTGCAGCACAATGTGCTGACAACAATCTCTACCATACATCTAAAAAAAAATCTCTACCAAGATTCCAATTGAAATCATCTTCAGACTTCTGTTCCCTCTAAACAAGTATACGCGATTCTAGCTGAAATCACACAGAATTTTTCCTATGATGCAAGCTTCAGACAGAAGAAACAAAGTAGCCAACAGAATTTTACCTTCATCCGTGGAGTCCTGGAACTGGGTCACGAGATCCTGAGAGAAATTGTGGTTACGGATATGAGTAAGCAGTTGGAAGAATCACGGGAGAAATCGGAAGACGGCGAACATTTAAATACCTAACCTAAGAAGCGGGGAGGAGGCGAACCTGAAGGTACTGGTCTCTCGGAGTGCCACCACGGCCGGTGCGCTCGACCTGGCGCTGTGGGTTCGTGAACATCTCCTCTCCGCCGTGGCCGGTGCGCTCGACCTGGTGCTGCGCGGTCCCTCGCCGTCGCTGGTGGCTGGCTAGCGGGCGCGCGGGCGCCTGTTGGTTGGCCCGAGCGCACCCTGCAACCGCGCACCGCCCCTTTCCCCACCTCCCGATTTAAGCGCCCTCAACTTGCTCCGCGCCCTGCCATCGCCCGGGACTCCATCAGCTTTCACCCCAGAGTCCGTCCTCCGCCATCCCTACCTCTAGCGCCGCCCAAGGCTACCCGCCTCCACCGACCCCGTGCTCCAGGAACCAAACCACGGAGAGGAAAAAGGATGCGATGTGGTGAGGAATCAGTAGAGGGCAGCGATCGGTTGCATCTGCGTCCTTATTTTGGAGAGGCGATAACGGCGGCGGGCGGAATCGAGACGGCGGCGCGACCACTAGGCAGCAGGCATGGCAGTTCAGCTGCTTGGGGAAGACGAGCGAGTGGATCTGCAGATGAACTTATATGCTGAATTCAGCCCAATATGTTTTCAATACTAGATTAGTTGCTTATTATTTTTCTACTCGAAAAAAAAGATGCTTATTATTTCGGAATGTTGTCAAATAGCACATAGTAGTTGCTCAATTATATCATAGGAGTAGTTTCTCAATAATTATATTATTGTGTTGTCTAGTATTATATAGTAGTTCTAAATTGCTCATACCTTGACAAAGTTGCTCCGTTGCGCAACAAAGTTGTTTGGTTGGCACCAAAATTACTTCGTCACGCACGAAATACTCTGTCCGGCATCGAACTCCATCATGCACCAAATTGCCATGTCGGGTACCAAATTCACTTCGTCGGGAACTAAAATTGCGCTTTCGGGCACCAAAGTTGTCTCGCCGGACACCAAGATTGCGCCTTCGAATCTACAAAATTAGCATCAAAATTGTGCGCATCAAAGTTGCTCGGTTGGCACGAAAATTACTTCATCGTGCACCAAAGTGCTTTTTTAGGTATCGAAATTGCTCCATTGAGCACCAAAATTGCTCCGTCGGGCACAAAATTCAGTCGGCGAGGAACCAAAATTACGCCTTCGGACATCAAAGTTGTGTCGTCGGACTCCAAAATTGCGCCTTCGAGCACCAAAGTTATGTCGTTGGATACCAAAATTGCCATGTTGGCATTGTCGCGCACGAGAATTGCGTCGTGGGCACCAACATTGCCCTCCCGAGTACAAAACTTGCTCCATCAACCACCAAAGTTGCGCCGCAGAGCACCAAAGTTGCACCGTCGGCACCAAAGTGGCGCTTTCAGGGACCAAAGTGGTGTCATCGGGCACCAAAAGTTGCCATGTTGGACGCTAAAGTTGACTTGTCTCGCACAAGAATTGCGATATTGGGCACCAAATTTCCCAGTCATGCACAAAACTTGCTCTATCGTGCACCAAAGATGCATGGCCTAGCACCAAAATTGTGTTGTCCGACACTAAAGTTGTTGAGTCAGACACCAAAGTTGCTCTATCGGACACCAAAAAAGTGAAAAAACCAATAGTCGGTACACTCCAAGAAAAAGATTAAACTACATGCTGAAAATCATCAATTGCACACTGAAAATCAACTCCACGAATCAAAGCCACTTTTGCTAAAAGTCCCATAATAGTTGCTTAAGAAATAAAGGTAAGTTCAATGTAGCGATAAACAACTTCACAACACCACTAGGCAATTTTCACGGCGCTGATAGACAATTTCTCTGTGGGTGTGTGCAACTTTCATGCAACGGTAAACAACTTTAGTATATGTGTAGGCAACTTCACATCAGGTAGGAAACTCCAGAGAAGCTATTGTCAAACTTGATAGCACAAGTAGACAAGTTGAGTGTTGTGGCAAGCAACTTCACAAAACCGGTAGGCACATTTCGTAGTGTTAATATGCAATTTTTTGTGTAGTTGTAGGTAACTTTAGAGCAACAGTAGATAATTTTGGTTCAATGGCAGAACATCGGATAAAACAATGCTATATACTACCTCCGATTCAAGGAATAAGGCGTCCTTGTTTTACGTGCTTGTCGTTTGACTAAGTATTACTTCAAATATATAAAGATTGGTTGTATAAAATTAACATCATTAGAAAGTGCTTTTCAATACGAATCCAACAATACTAATTACATATAATATAACAAAGATTTTATTGTTCAATTTTTATGGTCAAAGTTCGTCTTGGAATACGCGTGCGCCTTATTCCTTGGGACGGAGGTAGTACAAGACTATTTTCAATGTGAATATGTAATAACGTGAAAACATAATGAAAAAGCACTTTTTATGGACTCTTGACCTGAACCAAGATGCTCGGCTTGTATTAAATGGGCTTTGCACTTTAGCATTAGGCCCAACTCATCTACTTCCATGAAAAAGCTTGCACGGAAGAACCAGAAGACGGGGCTCCATGGCCGTGCTCGCTGAAGCAGCGGGGATACCCTGCTCCGTCACTGAGAGCTGGGAGGCCGCCCCTATTCGTGCCTCTGGTAGGTCCGCCACTCGCGAAGGAGACAAGGAGAGGGTGGAGGCTGGGAGTAGGCCTGTAAGTTGGCACGGGCTGCCCACGGGGCGGCCAGCCCAAATCCACAGAAGTCGCTAAGTGGACACCCACCGACACGAGCAGATTTCTAGCGGACAGTCACCGGGCATCCGCTACCGCCGCCATGCCGTATCGAGGCTCAGCGGCCTTGCCGTGGGGCGCCATGGTCACCGAAAATTCACCCCCTCCGCTCTCCCCTCCACCTCGAGGTTCCATGGCACTGGCGCGGGGCTTCGTCACTCAACTTGTCATCTTCGCTCCTCTTCTCCACCGCTCGAGCCCGACGAGATCTGCCGAGAGCAGCCGGTGGCCGGCGAAGATCCTTGGTGATCCGCATGCGTACGGCGAGGTCCTTGGTGTTCCACAAGGCCGGCGAGGTTTGTGGGGAGCCGCAGATGTCCGGCCATGTGTACATGGAGAAGCAGGGCGGCAACAATCTTAGCGATACTTGTTAGTACGTAGTTGTTACGGAGCAGTTCGTTCGGGTGGGAGTAAGCGGGCAGGCGGCTAGCCGCTTATGATGACGTTATTATACGAACGGGCTGCATCGCTCCATTTAGATTGAACGGCCACAAGAGGCACTTGGTGGGCCGCCGTGAGCGTGGCCACTCGCGCTGCGGCAGGCTTTGGCGGCGGCACAGGGCACCGTGGTCGGCGATGTGGAAGACGGGGAGGCAGGTGGGGGGAGAAGAAAAAAGGCGGACGGTGGCGACAGGGTAGGAGGACGACAAGGGGGGAAGGCCGGCCACGGGTGCGTGAGATGGTGAGGTGTTGCCGGCGGCGCGCTCTGGCTAGGGCGTCGTCGGGTGTGTGCGTGTTGAGGGAGTAGGTGGGGAGGGTGCCGACACCCGACAGAAATCGCGTGAGATCAGCTGGGCGTGTTAGACTAGTCATAGTGGAGAGTAGCATAGAGTAGTAACATGGTGCATATTACTACTCTATGTTACTGCCTCCATAAGAGCAAGTACAATAAGTCTTAGTCAGCTAGCTACAAAGATTAAAATAGTATATTTGTGTCTAGTTGGAGGAGAGAGAATGTAAGTGCGCTCTTATGCAAAAGCTAGCTCTAGCACGTGCTCCTAGGCAAGTTGTGTGAATGAAAGGTGGATCCTCCATTGAAAAAGTAGTACATCTTTATAGCCAACTTTTATACTTGTTGGCTATGTGTTGGCTACAGATGATATAGCATCTTGCTTATAGCCAACAACCGGCTATACTATTGGAGTTGCTCTAATGGGTAGTTACATATATGTGGTATCATGCATGTTATATTTATTAGATTGTATACTCATCTTGTCTTGAGAAGTGTGATGTTATGAATATAGCTAGTTACCACTTCACTCTCTTTCTTCATTTATTGTCATGTCATGTCACCAAAATGCATTGGGTGTGTAATATTACTACCTATGTTACTCCCACAAAGAGCAAGTACAATAAGTCATAGTCAGCTGAATATAAGGATTAAAATAATATATTGTTGCCTAGTTGGAGGAGAGAGAGGAGGAGAGAGAAGAAGAGTGAGCTCTTATGCAAGAGCCAACTCTAGCACGTGCTCCTAGGCACTATGTGAGAGTGAATGGTGGGCCATGCACTAGTAAAGTAGTACAATTTTATAGCTAACTATTCTACATGTTGGCTTATAGCCAACAGTTGGCTCTACTATTGAACTTGCTCTAAGACTAGCCACAATGGGAGTATCATAAGTAGTATCATGCATGCCATGTTGGCAAAAATCTGATGTTGCACACCAATTAATGAGGTAAGAGATGATAGTGGTATCATAATATGCTACCGTATCATAGCACGTAAAACTAGAAAACTTAATGGCAAACACATCATGTACACACCTTTGCATTGAGATTCTGCAAAACATTAAATATGATGATATTATCTTATGATTACTGGGGTTGGTATCATAAACTAGTATCATGTGCATAATACTAATGTATGATACTTTCTATTGTGACTAGTCTAAAGTAGTTAAGGGTGTCAAGTGGGATCCCACTTTTATCCCACTTGTAGTATAATTTGATTTTTTTTAGTACAAATTTTGACATCAAAATTTGAACTACATAGTACAAAATGACATCCCACCGGGATCACCTTGACACCCTAAAAGTAGTATCTCACCTCGCAGGGGAAAGAAGGGTGCGCTCGTTTCATCGTTCGGGCGCAGCTGCGTTTTCAAGCAACTGGGTTCTTTTTTTAGGGTACTGGAGGACATGAAGTGGGAGATCCCTATTCACCGCTCAATGCGGGAGCGAATCGCTCCCGCTCAAGCGACAGACGGTGTGGGCCGGCCCATTAACGCCTAGCAGGTTGATTTTTTCCCTTTGTTTTCCGGTTTTTCAGGGTTTCTCAGGTTTTTTTTTTCTGTTTTTTGGTTGTTTCTTTTTGGTTTTTGCTGCATTGGTTGCTGATTTCGAAATTTGTTCAGATTTGCTTTTTGCTCTAATTTAAAAATGTTTTATATTATAAACTTGTTCAAATTCGAAATTCTAAAAACGTTGAGGTTAACGAAATGTTCCTTTTGGAAAATCGTTCAAATTTTAAAATTGTGTAGTTTTTAAATTTGTTCAAATTCGAAAATTGTTCAAATTTAAAATTGTTCAAATCAGAAAATTGTTCAAATTTAAAACTGTTCAAATTCGAAAATCATTCAAATTTAAAATTGTTCAAATTCTTAGTCTGTTCAAATTTGAAAATTGTTCAATTTCAAAAATGTTCAATGTTGGAAGTAATTCGATTTTTGAAGAAACATAAATATTGCACGTGGAGCAGCTGACCGATTCGTGACTCGTCAGCACATGATGAATTGAATGGATTCCCGAACAATCGAATCTTTATTTCTGGGATGGCATGTTAAATGGGCCGAGCCCACCTTATTCCCACGATTGATATCCCGGCGCGGAACCGATCATAACCATCGCTTAAAGCGATGATTAGGAGCTCCCAATGAAGTGGGGGAGATTGAGCCAGCACTACTCTCGCTAGGTGGGCTAGCGTATTGTGGGCTATATGCAAATGGGCTGGCGCTTAGTACTCATTCTTCTTCATGATTTTTTTTTCGGGGACTTCTTCATAAAGTTTGAGGTACTATGGACAAAATCTGCAGATAAAAACTCAAATGCTAAAAGATGCATGTGTGCTCGAATGGTAGCCAGGATTTTCATGATGGGTCCTCGAGGTGCCAATAAAAAACTACAACACGACGGTATCACATAATGAAGTTCACAATAACAAGAACAAAACTGCATGTATTCATAGTAGTGAAAACATCTCCAATAAGTTACATTGCAAGAACAAATTAAAATTACAATTTAGCAATATGATTTCCCTCGTCTTTTACTTGCAAGAACAATTGACGCTAAAGAAATAGCCAAGCAACCATTCAAGTATTGATCCCACATTTTGTTTCTTAGCTCAACAAAACTAAAATTTAACTCTAAAATTTATCCATGTTCTCACATCTAAATCAACAATATACATCAAAATTGTTTCTTAAATTCTGATTGAATCTATGCCCCAGTTAATTCTGATTTTGAAATGTTGGCTGAACTGAAGAATACTCACTCACGGGTTTTTTTAGAGTTAAATTGGATAAAATTTTAGTGTTCTTTCGGATCGGTGTTGAGGAGTTGTGCGACAATGGGCCGAAATTTCGAGGACGAGGAACATGCGAGTAGGCGAGTGCGACTATGAGGGCGACTCGGCTGCGTGGCAAGGGGTGCAACGGGCCAGCTCGCGACGGGGTGGCTTGAGGCTGGGTTCATGGGAGCGACGCGATAATGTAAGCTGGAGAAGTGCTCTTAAGTGTGGGGATCTTCTAGTTTAGGTTCGAATTTTACATGGGTTGTTCAGTGTTACGGTTAGTTGAACCCAATCCTTGTAGGTCAGCCCTGCCCTCCATCACCCGTGCTCCGTCATTATGCCCACCACGACTAATCCCCTAATCGATAGGGTGGCCAAAAGAAGTTTGATCTCCCGAAATACCTTCCGGTGTCCTATCTACAATTTCGACACAATTTTGCATCACATTTTTCATAACACATTATGGTGCTACCGAAGAACACCCATTGGCTGCGTAGGATGGGGGATTTCTATGTCATTCCAGCATATATACACGTACCGAGGAGTGATGCACCTTATGGAGACATGCTAGAATTGTGTGGTCGGTATTCACTTGGAAGTTGGACTATTTACCCCGATGCATCTCATCCCCTGAGGTCATAGCAGGATATCAATCAAATCGTATTTTTCTCACTCAAAGATGCGAGAGTTTTGTGAATGGAGATGGAGATACAAGATATAACTAAACTCTCACTTTGTCTGCCCGACTAAATGCATTATGAACTACTCGGATCTCTCCTATATGTAGAGAGGGGGAAATGAATAATGTGACAGGCGAGTAGGTGTGTGACTCACTGCATCAAATTATGCGGGGGCATATAATCATTTTGTTTTTAGCTCTGCAAGTACAATAGTGGTAAATGTTTTTTTTTTTTCAAAACAAAGCACTGGTAAAGGGGTTAAAGGGGCGTAGCTTCAGTGGACAAAGATACTACCAAAGTGACTTCGCACCAACCCAAAATTGTGCATCTCATTAGCCAGCACACTAACTTTCAAACACAATGGCTATTAGGCTTTCAAAGCATGTCCGAAGAATCCCCCGTTGTGACAATTTCTTTTCAGCTCAACAATCGCTAAACTTTGAACTTCAAGATCTTTATGTTCTTTCGGATTTTGTCTATATTCCTCTTCAGATGGCCTATCCATTTTAGTACATGCCACTCTTTAAGTGTGGGGAACTTCTAGTTTTGTGCACTTAAAATGGAACCAAGTGTCACGGTAGTACCTCAGTGGGTGCCAGCCAGCGGTGCACAGTTGTTTGAGTGGCGGACCTCCATGACCTGTCTGAAGGCTCTTCAGAGAGATATGGAAACTTTCATCATCATTGTCCTCTTCTGCCTATGGAAACATAGGAATGACGTGGTGATCGAGGGAGCGACTCTTGCCGTGGAAGCGTTGAAGACTCGCATCAACGAAGAATACGAGAGGTGGCTCTTAGCTAAACTCTTTAGGGTACTACATGAAAATTAGCTACGCAATACGAGAGGTGGCTCTTAGCTAAACTCTTTAGGGTACTACATGAAAATTAGCTACGCCACGGTTAGTGAAAACCGGTACGGTACGGGTATATTTTCAAAAATTATTTTTTAAAAACGTTTTTTCTGCTATTATTTTATTATTATTACATTCTTTGCGCCAACATGCTCCACGTCGAGGACCTCAGGTGCAGTCGCGCATGTGTAGGAAGCATCAGAGGTTGCCAGGTCAGGGCAGGACGCGTGGAGGCGGAGGTCCCCAGGTCAGGGTAGGGGCACATGGAGGCGGAGGTCGTCGGGTCGGGGCATGGCGCGTGGAGGGGCTACCGTCACGCAGGAAGAAGGGCGGCAAACGAACTTGAGGGGCATAGATCGTGCCAAGTCGTCGTGTCGGTGAAGGTGGTCGAGGGACGCAGCGTGCGTGTTGGGGAAGAAACGGTCGGGGTCGTCGTGGTAAAGGACATGGCCAAGTGCGGGGCGAGAGAGAGAGAGAGAGAGGAGATGAGGATATGTGAGGGAGAACGTTGGGTGCGGTGGATAGGGATGGGTAGATGGGGAGTTGGTGAAGTTAGTGTGGGGTCGGTGGCTATTTCGAAAACTCGTGGTGCACCAGTCTTAACGGTGCGCCACGGGTAAGTCTTGCCCCTTTTGGAAAAATTATGACAAAATTTAGAACGTTCCGAAAACCCTACCATTTCTTTCAAATTTAAGGATTCTAAAAAATCGCTAACAGCCATAGGCAGTTAAATTCGGATGTAACTTTTTGTGTAGATGTTTTTTCATGTAATATAACTTATCCATCCGATGTCGTATGCAAAATCAAGAGCCGTTTTACCGAAACATAACTTTTTTACGAAATATGTTGAAATTCATGTTTATTATTTTTCCTAGTAACTATTACGTAACATAACTACATCTCAATAGATTTTAAAATTTGAAGTTTTTATCATTTTATATTTTTCCAAAACTAAAAAGACGATCACGGGGTGGCACGGGTAAGTGGGGACCGAAATCGTCAAGCCCAGCCCACAATACTCGTGGCGCACGCCATACTGGTGCGCCACGAGTAGCAACGGTGCACCATAGGTAAGAAAGGGCACCCCTGCCAGCTCAGACCAAAAATACATGTGGGGAGTGGTGCACCACGGATAATTGTTTTTCTAGTAGTGGGGCGGAGGGTTTTGACTTCCTGGAGCCGATACCGACATGGAGACAGGAGGGCGAGTAGGCTTATAGAATGAGGGGAGGTGTCACTCCATGTTGGCAGCAAGACCTGCCTCTTGCGACGTCATACGAGCTGTCTAGCTCATGTTTCTTCTATATAATTAATATACCTTTTCAGGGTGTATTCTCGAGGAAAAGAAATATGCATGAAGCCACTTCTTTCTACCACTTCTGTACTTTTTTTTTGTAATTACAACTTCTGTACTTGAATAATGAAAATGGCTACCTATCTTTTCTACCACAAATAATTTCGACATAACAACAAAGCCCACATGGGATTGGTTGACGCGCCAATTATTACTGAGTATACCTTTCTGTCTACACATACCCGAGATGTGATAACTACTTGTGAGTGACACACACAACCAATCTAGTGAACCAAGCGAGGATGCAGATATTTTCTTGTTTTCTATGGGTTTTCATCTCTTCTGGCCGAAGTTCCACATATTCGAAGGAAAAAATAGCCTACTAGAATTGCTATAGAGCAGTGTGTGACCATAACTTGGGGATGAGAGGCACTGCAGAAAAGAATCAAGCATATCAGTCTTGATAGGCTATACGATGATCACAATGACTGACACTATACAATCACTTTCTCCTCTCTTTCGATGAAACAAGAACTTTATTACTCAAAGATAGGGCTACTTAGCAACTCCAAACTCTAAAGAAAGGTTCGTAGTAGCCATTTTGGCTTTTGCCAGCGGTGTTGCACGTTGTGAGGTCGTTGCCGAATCAAAAAGACCGAGAGTCCGCGAACCAATTCCTCCCATGCTGAAGTTGGCAGGGAAACAAATCGGGTTGTGCCTGCTCTCTCCTCTAGCATCACTGAAGATAAACCTAACAACAATGGGCCCGTGTGTGAGTACTGGCCCGAACATCGGGAATTGGCAGCGGTGCCATAGCTGGTTCCGTGGCCAATTTGCCTTTTTGCACGCTGCCCCGTTACTTTGATCTGGAGATAGGAGGGTTAACCAAATCTGGGCATCCATTAAGGACATTTTAGTCTTCTTCGCTTAGCATGATCTAATTCTGTATTTATCGAGAGAGAAAAAGATAAAATAATCCGTTTCGCTGGGCACCGTTCTTGGACGCCGCTTGGTCCAGTTGAGCCCCCGCCAACGTCAGTGAGTCTCCTTCGCGCGTGGCACTGACGCCACTGTGTCTCGATCCATTAAGAGATGGCCGATTCCAGTACGAGGCAGTCGTTAGTTGATCCATGAAATTTTCTTGATGAATGGGTAGCAGCAGATTGGTCTCCAAACTATAAGAAAGGTGGAATGCGTTTCAATCATTCGGATGAACTCTTAATTTTTGTACACGGAAGTTACAACGCAATATAGGTTTTAGATCATATCTTCTCTGATGATTATCAGCTGTAATGCTCACTAGTCAATTAGCATAGCTCGTATCGTAGTTCATGTTTCTTTTAGTTTCAACATCACTCAATTCCTAACCTATAAAATCGGTAGCGCCCATCTCCTGCCGGTGATCATGACTTGGAGCCCTGGCTCGGTATTCCCGTGTCCAGTGGTGATAGACGCCACTCCTACGAGCCTTTGTCTGGCAACGGCAAACCGCGGTGCTGGCCTCCGGCCGCCCGTGCGCCTCAATGTGAACGGAGGATCAAGGTTGTAGCAGGTGCAACACAATCAACATTCTCGGAGCATCTTTACAAATTTTCTATACGTGTACGGTTTTACCCCCAAACTTGTCGTCCCTGCCGTGCACGCCAGCGGCCGCTTGTCCCGCGCCCTGCCCTGGTCTCCTGGAGCTCTCGTGTACGCATGCCCCTCCCCCTCTGGCTCTAGGTAGTCTGCCGCTTGCACTCATCTCAGCTCGACTTCCGCCGGCATGACCATGACGGTGGCGCGTCCAACAGCAGCTCCTGCCGCTCCTCCTCTGCCAATGAGGGCCACTATCGCAGCCAGAGAACTGCCTCCAGCGACACCATCGCCGACATCGCCCGTGCTCCATCGTTATTCCTTTGCAAGTTGGACTATTTTCCCCGATGCATCTCATCCCCTGTGGTCATAGCAGGGTAGAAAGAAAATGTGAAGAATCTTATGAATGAAGATGGAGGTTCAAGATACAGTATAACAAACTAGACTAAACTAGACAGACTACAACTTAGTGTTCTCACTTTGTTTGCCTGACTAAATGTGTTATGAACTACTCGGATCTCTCCTATATGTAGAGAGGGGAAATGAATAATGTGACAGGCGAGTAGGTGTGTGACTCGCCGCATCGAATTATGTGGGGACATAAAATTCATTTTGTTTTTAGTTTTCCAAGTACGGTGGTAAATGGGATTTTTTGTCCAAAACGAAGTAGTGGTAAAGGGATGTAGCTTCAGTGGACAAAGATACTACCAAAGTGACTTCGCACCAACTCAAATTTTGCATCTCATTACCAAGTTAACGATGACACAATTAGCACACTAACTTTGAAACACAATGGATATTAGGCTTTCAAAGCATGTCAGAAGAATCTCCCGTTGTGACAATTTCTCTTCGGCTCTGCTCAGCAATCGCTGAACTTTGAACTTCAAGATTTTTTTCTTTCTTTCAGAGTTTCTCTCTAATTCTCTTCAGATAGCCTACCGATTTTAATACATGCCACTCTTTAAGTGAGGGAAACTTCTAGTTTTGTGCACTGGAAATGAAATCAAGTGTCATAGCAGCACCTGCCAGCCGGCGATACGGAGTTGCTTGAGTGGTGGACCTTTAGGACCTATCCGAAGGCTCTTTAGAGAGATATGTGGACTTCCGTCAAATTTCTCTTCTAGTGCCTATGGAGACATAGGAATGATGTGGTGTTTGAGGGAGCGACTCCTGTGGTGGAAGTGGTGACGACTCAAATCAAGGAGGAATAGGAGAGGTGGTGCTTAGCAAAGGGTGTGTTCGGTTCTGGAATTTGGTGGAATGGAACGGGATGGTCCCGCATCCAGCACTCGTTCTTGTGTTCGGTTGGAGAGAAGGAACGGAACCAAGTGATTCCTCAGAAGCGAATATACCTACAAGATGCGGAACCGACTCGTTCCACCGATTTGGTCGAATCTGAAGGAACGGCTGCCTACGGGCGAAAAAAAAGTGAAAAGTTAACGCTAACCATCTCGTTCTTTCTCTCTCGTTTCTCGTACGCCTCCCTCTCTCTCAGAATGTGGCAGCGGCCAGCGCGTCCGACGACGGCCCAGCACGCGGCGGTGGAAGCACACCCGGTGGCCAGCACGCGACGACGGCCAGTGCGCGGCGGGAGCTCAACCCGCGGCGGCACCCAGCCCGTGGCGGCAAGCTCGCGGCGGCGCCCAGCCCGTGACGGTGAGCCCGCGGCGGCGCCCAGCACGACCGGCGACGGCCGCCGCGCGGCGGGAGCCCAGCCCGCGGCGGCAAGCTCGCGGCGGCGCCCAACCCGCGACGGTGAGCCCGCGGCGGCGGCCAGCACGACCGGCGGCGGCCAGCACGACCGGCGACGGCCAGCGCGTGGCGGCAGCCCAGCACGCGGCGGCCAGCCCGCTAGGGGCCAGGCACGAGCGGCGGCCAGGTAGGGCACGACCGTGCTCCTCCGTTCCGTGTTAATTTTGGCACGAGTTGACTATGGTTTGCAAAAAAACATGTTTAGGCTTATGTTAATTTTGATTTGGAAAAAAAATCATGTTTAGGCTGTTCCGTTCTGCTGTGGGATTCCTGAACCGAACAGAAAACGGAACCATTCCATTCCTCGACTTTTTCTGAACCGAACACAGGGTCGGAACCATCCCATGCTGTCGGAATGGAACCATTCCATTCCTTCCAATTCTCAAACTGAACACACCCTAAGCTCTTTAGGGCATAGGGATTTGGCTTCCTGGAGCCTATACCGACATGGTGGCAGGACGGAGAGTAGGCTTACATATCAAGAGGAGCTGTCACTCCATGTTGGCAACAAGACCTGCCACTTGCGGCGTTGTACGGGCCATTTGGCTCCTGTCTCTTCTATGTGATTAATATACTTTTTGGGATGTATTCTCGAGAAAACATTACTTTTACAATTTTTGTAATTTTTTTTAGAATTACCACTTCTGTACTTGAATAATGAAAATGGCTACCTAGAATTTTTTACGAATGGCTACCTAGATTTTCTACCATAGATAATTTTGACTAAACAAAAAATCCCACATGAGATTGTCTCACCCGTCAATTAGTACTGAGTCTGCCTTTCTCTCTACATATACCACATACCTGATAACTACTGATGAGTGGTACAACCACTACAGTGAAGCAAACGAGGATGCATATATTTTCTTGTCTTCTTTGTGTTTTCATCTCTTTTGGCTGAAGTTTCACACATTCGAATCAAAAATAGCCTACTAGAGAATTGCTATAGAGGAGTGCACGACTATTACCTAGGGCTGAGAGGCACGGCAGAAAAGAATCAATCGTGTAGGTCTTGATTAACTATACGATGATCACAATGACTGATGCTATAAAATCACTTTCTCCTTTCTTTCGATGAAACAAGAGCTTTATTACTGAGAGATAGGGCTAGCCAGAAACTCCGAACTCTAACAGAAGGTATTATCCCCGAGGGTTTTTGGCAGCGGTGCGACATGTTGTCAGGTCCTGCAAAATCTAAAAGATTTGGAGTTGGCGCACCTTGTTCCGCTGTTGCCAAAGTTTATTGTGCAACAAATCGGGTTGTGTCTGCTCGATCCTCTGGCGCCATGGCGTTACGAAAGAAAGAATTGACAGTTGTTGGCCCGTGAGTGAGGAGTCGGCCTGAACATCATGGGAATTGGCAGGAATGCCCATAGCTGGTTAAGTAGTGTTCTTCTCATATCTTGATCTAATTCCCTGTTTCTCTGGAAAAAGAAAATCCATTTTGCTTCACGATTGAATACTTGGGCACCGTTCTTGGACGCGCTTGGTCCATTCGAGGCCCCACCGATGCGAGTCTCTCGCAACTCGGCTTGCCGCCTCGTCCCCTTCGCGTGTGACATCGCTGCATCTCGATCCATTAAGCGATGGTTGATAGTAGTACTAGGCAATCATGTGCGGTCAAAGATGACTATTGATCAGAATACAGGAATTTTACGGTACAATTTATTAGTCCATAGGACTAATAGTATTTCGGATAAATTGGTGGGTATGAAATCACGATAGAGATTTGATTCTAATTGCTACTATGGTAAGAGCATTCTAATCATACCTAGCATAGATACGGATCGATCAGCCCCTACCTATTTACCTACCTACACTCACGTGAACGTTTGTTGTATGGTGTTGCTACATGCATCTGGGCTTAAGAGCATCTTCAGTCCCGGCTTCCAAATCGCCTCCGAAATTTATTGAGTGGTTGGGTGACGTTGTCGCTAGTTCCCAGTAATCGCGTCCTCAAATGTAATTTTGAAAAAATTAAATTTAACCGCAAACACTCGAATTCATTCAAATTTGTTTTTTTTCGATAAAAGGAATATATTAATATCGAGAGATACCAATTACACCCAGCCTATGCAACAACGCACCACCCTAATGGCACTACGGATGCACACAGCCAAAAAAAAGGAAAAGAAAACTAAGAAACAAAAGTCTTCAAATTTGTTATTTATTACGACTGAAGCGGTCGTAGTCCTGGTAGAAGTTGTAGTCGTCTTCGTGCATGACATCATGCTTGCTGCGAGGGTCGGTTGGCTCGTCGGTGGGTTTCTCCTCCTTCACCATGCCGCTGGGACCAGATTCGTCGTTGCGCGTGAGGTCGACGAGTGGCCTGCCGCTCTCACGGATGGACATAATGATCACGTCCTTAATGTTCCCCTCCTAGGCGTTGTGGTTGTTTAGCGACGACATGAAGGTGGCGTTGAATCCCTACATGTCGTCGGGGTCGTCGTTGCTTGCGACGAGGTGCCATCGGCGTAGGAGAGCCGCCACCTCGTCCTCTTCCTCCTTCACCTCCAGCTTTCGGATGATGAGGCCAGCGCTACTCCGGGCATCCGCCTCGTGGATAGTTATACTGCCATCGCTGACACACCTGCTCCGCTGTGTCAGTGTCTCGTACTCCTCCTTCACCCCGCGTTTTGGCACATGGTAGTGGGAGACACGGTAGGAGAAGGAGGACGGTGTCATAGCATGTTGTCCGCTTGCCACGTGCATGCAATTACCCTCGGCGCATGTGTTTAGGATTTAGACTCTCCGGTTCCCCTCCGTGTGCCACGTGGTGGTCTACGCCGACGGTAGTACCCTCGGCGTATGGGGCTCGTCCGTTAACGGTGACGACACGCTGGCACGCTACGCCGAGGTCGTCTACACCGAGGGTCATCCGTTACTGTCGGCGTTGGAGGCGTACGCCGACGGCCAGCCCTACGCCGACGGCACGGTGATCGCTGCCTAGGGAGGTGGACGCCGACGAGGTACGCCGAGGACTGCCGTCGGTGTAGCCTACGCCGAGGACCAGGCGTGGCTACGCCGAGGGCAGCCGGTCGTCGACATCTGAGCCGTTTCCTGTAGTGAGGCATGACCATTGTGCGTGACTTTTGCTGTTGCATTTTGACATACAAAACAAGTATATATTTTTTAAATGAATGGAGTAGGATCTGTATGCACGTTTCGTTTCGAGTTCATGAAGTGTTGATCCGATTTTGTGAGCCACATGTATGGATTGGTTGTCAACAAAATTAGTCTAAGAAATAAAATAAAATAAAATAAGTATTATAAGGAATATCAAGCTAAGGAAACTAATATAAGGACGTTTTCTATATTAAATGAATGTGTGTCTTTTATGCCAAATCTGCTCTTTGGTGAAAAAATACTACTCATTTGGTTAACAAGTATTGATCAAGCCGGACCATTGGATTTCATAGGCTGAACGGTTCATATTAGCTAGTCCCTACCGTAAAAAGCCCCTCAGAATAAGGGGTTTAAGAAGAAGAGCACGTGGGCTGATGGGAGACATAAAGTTTGGAAGAAATGGGTACCTCTGATACATGGTCATGTGAGACCCGCGGCCGGGAGGTGCTCTTCGGCCGGCGGCGGTTCGGCGTGGCGGCGTGAGACCCGCACGCCGGGTGGGAGGAGGGGCGGCGGCGTCGTCGTTGGCGGCAGAGCGACGCCGGCGGTGGTGCTACGCAGGGCTTGTTCGGCCCAGATCTGGGCCCAGGTTGGGGCCCATCTGGGCTGGACGGGCCGCCTGCCTCTGGCGCGCTGGCGAAGCTCCCTGGAGGTAGAGGAGCGCGGCGGCGGTGGCTGAGTGGCGGCAGTGCTCCGGCCGTCCTGCTGCAGCATGGCGATGAGGACTTTGCGGGTCTGAGGGCCCGACCAGGCCAGTGTGGGCCTGGTGTGACCTCGCTGCCATGTCCGGTCGGCGACCGCGAAGGCGTCGCGGTGGAGGTAGTTCCCTCCCGAGCGGCTGAGGTGTCTGCTTCCCCCGACCCGGCTGCTTCTCTTCTCTACGTCTAGGCCCTGCTCCGGTGACCGCAGCGAGACGGCGAGGATGACTTCAAGACCGTGGTGGCGTATGCTAGTGGGTGGCACGTCAGGTGGAGCACGCCGAATCGTCCGGGTTTGTGGGTTTAGTGGGCGGGAGAAATCCTGGTCGGCAGGTCCGACACCGACGCGGTGACGCCTGCGGGTGTCGCCCTACCTTCTTGAAGGGTGTCAGTTGTCCCCCTTCCCCAACCCCTTCCGCGTATCGGGGGAAACCCTAGGACCAGTCCGAGCAGCAGCGGCGTTGTCGTCGCTTTCCTTGTTGAAGGTGTTGCCTAATATGCGGCGGTTCGATGTGCTTGGAGCGTGGTGGGTTTCTCCGGAGGGCGCAGCGGTGGCGAGTCGTCTTTCTTCTTGTCGAGCTGCCGGTGTTGGCATTGTTTTCTTTTTTTCTTTCTCTTTTGTCTTTTTGGGCTTTGGTTGTACTGTGGTCCCAGCGTGCTTGTTGTATCGGTTGGTTGCTATATTAATATAGTGGGGCGAAAGCCTATTTCAAGGAACAATGATGCAGTGTGATACAAACACACTACTATTATAAACCTTCCATTAGTGCAGATGTGAAAAATGAGTATTTCTTCGTCCAAATCTCTAAAGAGCACTAAGCTCCCAGGGTTGGGGACGTTCCAGGTTGATTTACGTGTCCCTGTCGTGGGTCCCACAGCAAGGGAAGGATGCGATCGTGCTATTGATTTTGCTTGACCGTGTCAATGTGTCATCGTATCGCTCTATCCATCCCAACCCGCACAGGAGAGGCGGCTAGGTTCATGCCGCTGGCCTCTCCCTCTCCGGACGCCTCGCCGGCCAGCGCTCCCAGCCTCCATGCATCCCCTGGCGTTTCCTCCTCCGAAAATCCCCGTTCCCAACTCCCCATTGTCCTTCTCGCCCATCCTGATTTGGCCCCGTCTGTGTTCTCCTTCGACACCGGATTTGGTAGCGCGGGGTTGCTCGGCCGTCGCCCTGCCAGCACACGGTTGAGCATCAGGACGCCCGCGATGCAGTCGGCAACTTGCCGCCGCCAAACTCCTCACTGGTTGTGTCGCCGCCATCATGGGGAGTAGCACAGGCCAGCGGTTGGGCCATCGCCATCGGGTTGCTGTTCTGCTTCCTAACCTCTCTCCTCGTGCGCACCAGGAGAAGCACCGCTGCAGAAACGGGCAAGGATGTTTAGCTCTTTGGCCGGCCACCAGCCCTCGCTCTTCTCCTACCACTCTCCTCCGCATTCAATCTCAATTTCTCATCGGCGCTCAAAAGGACAAGCAAGCACGACCGTGATGTAAGCTGCTGCCGATTCGCTGCTGTTCCTTTGATTTTTTTTCTTTGTGTGCTCTGTTCTGCTCTGTACTGTGAACTGAATTGGGTCCTGTAAACAAATTTACAGATGTGGTTTCAGTTCAGGTTGTAAATGGCAGCGGCAATCCGCGTGCCCGCATACGCCGCCCGCCAATTTTTGCCTAAACGACGGTTGTGGCCTACCACGAAATTTATGTGGCATTCGTGGACATGCCAGCGAAGGCCACCGGTTTCCAGCGGCAGCCTGCCAAAGTATTCGTTTCCGCTGAAAGAAAAAAAAAATCTCTGCCCCCTCCGCTCTTCTCTGCGTCCTCCACGCCGCCTCCTCGCTGCCCACAAGCACGGCTCTCATCTCTGCCTCCTCCCGCCGCCACGAACATCCAGAAGCAGGTCTACGACGTCCAGTTCGTCCTCGGCGGCAAGTCCGTCGGCAACGGCGGCGGCGGGCTCGGGTGGCAGGACAACGGCGCCCCGAACACGAGCGGGGGCGGCGGCGGGGTGAAGGCGGTGGCGTCGCCGGGGTCGGCGTGGTGCGTGGCGAACGCGATGGCCGGGGAGAGCAGGCTCAAGGCGGCGCTGGACTACGCGTGCGGCCCCGGCGGCGCCGACTGCCGTGGCATCCAGCCCGGGGCGGCGTGCTTCGAGCCCAACACCATGGTGGACCACGCGTCGTACGCCTTCAACGACTACTACCAGCGCAAAGGGCGGTCCATCGGGACCTGCGACTTCGCCGGTGCCGCCTACGTCGTCAACCATGACGACCGGGGGCCGCCGCGACGACCGGTGAGGGGCAGCAGCAGGCGAGGGTGCTCGCAACGACCGACGAGGGGCAGCAGCAGGTGGAGGGGGGTCCTGGCGACGAGCTTCTGCAGGCGAAGGAGCCGGCGACATGGCGCCGCGGACCGAGCAGGGCGGCCGCTGCGACCCGGCGATGGCGAACCTCGGGATGGGAGGGAGAGGACATCGAGAAGGAACCGGATCCGGCCGCGGAGGCGGCGGCGCTGAACGGAGGCGGGAGATCAAGGCGACGGCGGCGGAAGGTCCTCCATCGGGCATGGACGCGAGTCCTGGGCTATCAGGGTTATGTATGCAACATATTCAGAGTTGCGAGCAGCGCGTATAGCAACATGCAAAGTTGCGGCCAGCGGCGACCACGGAAACCGTATAATTCCACCGAATTAATTTGTGGCTGTCACAAAGTTCCGTATTTTTTTATGTGGCTGAAGCGGACGTGGCCGCAACGTCCAGCAACTTGTCCACTGACATCCTGAGTTTCAGTTCTCCTTCTCCAAGGAGTATCTGGGTCTTTTTTTATTTTTCCTGCAGCTATTTTTTTTGCTTCTACTAATTGTTGCGTTTCTAAAGAACATGCATTGGGGCCTCATGTGCAGGTTGATTTGAACAGGGTACAGGAGTTTGTGCAAGACGTATCATGTATGCCTGATTATTTTGATCAAAGGTATCAATTGTGTACCAAGACAATCGTAAAAAATTAACTAAAGGTGAATTTTAAGTTGTATGTCAGACAATTCCAAAAATTGAAGTGATCAAATCTTATCGTAAGTGTGGAAATTCCTCGCCATTGGACGATTCTGGTCGTGCCAAATCTACTAATCCAGGGATGTCCATGTTATTATATACTGTCATGACTAATCTAAAAAATAATGTCATGATTCTGTTAGCAACAATTAGTTTAATTATTTGATGAACAAAAGATTACAAGTTCAAATTCATATCATTGAAGTATTTTCTTTTTGTGATTAGAAAGGAACTGATCATGCGTCATTTCCACTTTATATATGACAACCTAGGATAAATTATGGAGAATTATGAACGACCATAGCTGACAGTGATGTACTCATAGGTGCTCTGTTCACCTGGACTGAATGATGATGGACATACCTAGCTTTAGAATGACTCTTTGGTGGTAGCTTTAATTTATTCTTAGTACATCCTCATGTATATGTCCTCTTTTTAGCTTATGCTTGAAATTTATGCACCTCTATCAATTTACATTCTCTCAGATGTTGCATTTTATAAATGATGCCGTTATCAACTTCCGTGGATGCCTATCTATCACCTGCTTTTTATTACTACTATGTACTCATTATGGTACACTTCCATAATGACTATTGCATGTTTCTTAACTTGACATTCATAGTTATATACTGCTTCCATTGAGAGGAAAACAAAGGTAGTACTACTGATCTTAAAATGAATTTAGATTTACTATGTTGCTTTACCTCTTGGCCTTTTACATTTCACAGAAATCTTTGTTTTAAATGTATGCATGACATTGTTACATATAGATGGTAACGGCTGTGAAGAAAATATGTATTTTTTTTGTAGGTTCCTTATGGTATACGATATTTAGTGGCAAAGATTTGACTGGCCTCACAGGTTAGTGAGTTCCGTTTGTTATTTAACCTATTGTATCATGGCAAGCACAACTTTAGATATTGTAAAATTTTCAAGTTCAATGTATGTCTTTAGAACTGAAGCAGCGGCGACAGGGCATGTCCAGGGAGCAGCGGCAGCAGAAAAAATTGACATGCTGGTGCACTGGAACCATAAGGAACCTACAAAAAATGGTCAAGCACAGTGCATTGAAACCTCTTCAATTTCCGTTTGGTTAGCACTTTTCCGGTTCACAATAGGTCGTTTCCACTGTCCTTTTCTACTGCATCTTGAATGTGAAAATTAGTAGAATCATCATAGTTATATTTACTTCATGGCCCGCATCTTTTCATAGCTGTCGTGAGTGTTTTGATTCTGGTGTGTGGAGTCCATATTAGTTTTTCCACATTCATGCACAATTTCTCTGAATTGATATCTGATGATTCACCTATAACTCTGAATAAATATGTTCTTACATATTTGTGCGCAGTTCATCGAACTGAACATCTGATTATTCACCTGTTAAACACAGTGATCAACTACTTAACCTGTATATAATAAGGATCTAACTTCTTTTTTTTGCTAAAAAGAAGATATATGGTTAAGTGATAACAAGAATTCCCGAGTCAAAGAAAGTTCAAAGGTCATTGAGTAGTTATTTTCGTTTTTTATGAAACACCTAGATTTTTTTTGTATTCTTTTAGGAGCCTCAACTTTTGATTTACATGAGTCAAAATATAGTCAAGTATACTCTGTATCATGCATTATTTGTATTTCGACTATGCTGTTTCCCGATTATTAGTTAAAAGATAGTACGACTCAACTTCTTATTCTGATTTTATAGAAATGCATTCGTTTGCTTAATGCTCATAGTGATACGTCTCTCACTAGCTGATATTAAGGGCAATAAATGTTTTGTGAGTTGGCAAATTAATCCCACAACCTGCCTTCCGAATGTTATTAGTTCGACAACCAGCCTATGGGCTTTTAAGATAATATACTTGCATCACGCAAAGTGCAAGCGAAGTAGAAAACATAATTTGCAATATATTTTATGCACATCTGTTAAAAACAAAGTTATATAAAATAAGTTACTTGATAAGTGAATCAGGGCATGCATCAGATTATACATAAATTTTCAGGTTATTATGTCTCTCCTTGCACGGTTATTTGTATTGTCTTTGTTGCCTTGATGTCCATTTTTTCGTACCACTGGAACACAGGGGTCCATTCACATCGAAGTTGGGATATATAATAGCATTCATGAATATTAGTCTTTCTAGCAATGTATATATACTTCATAAATTTCTTTCGTTTAGGGCTAAGGCTAAGTAGAACGAGTTACTTCAATCATCCCTCAAATTATCCAGTGCCATGAGCAGATGGAATGCAGAAGGATCGACTGTTCTCACAGTCTCAGTTGAACTCAATGAAAATATTAGGCAAGATAGATAAATTGTGTATTTTTCACTGCGCTATGAATATTTCTGATGACTTCGTTTGTCTTCTACAGTAGGCATGGGAGAAAAGAATCCTTATTTGAGTCATAGTTGAAGTGAAATTAGTTCACTGTGCCACTAAGTACATTTGTTTAATTTGTCACCATGGGCCAGCCATGTAGTGTATCACTTGCACAATAACTCCTTAAATAAATTATCCATTATAACACACAAAGGTCCGTCTTAGAGGAGCTGAGCATACGGTGATGCTGAGGACTTCTTCTTCAGTGGTGGAGATCAGTGTCGCTGGCGACGTATTCTTTAGTGCTGGAGGTCCGAGCTGAGCTTACTTGCAATAGATGAAGCCGGCGTGCCAAACCAGGGAAACAGGGAAGTCGACCATCTGTAGAGACATACATTGCAATCTGTAGTCCCATGTATGTTCACTGACATGACCATGCTTCCAGTATATCTATGCTGCCCATGCTTTTTTTTTCAGGGTCTAATTCATGCTGCTAAGATCAGATGGTCCAGGTATTCTTTTTGGTGCCTATTTGAGTATCTATGGCTTGCACTGAAGCTTATTGTGATAGCCGTGGTTGGTGTGTCGAGGATCTATGCGAGAAGCTAACTGTGAAACACAGAGAATGTACTCTGGACCATATGTTTTGTTTGCTTAAGTACGACACTTTGTAATGAGTTTGCCCACAAGGACACACCAACAACATCCACGCGGGAGAATCAAATCGCTAATCTAAAAGGACGGGCGCAGCAGAGCGCGCTTGGACCATCTAGTAGATTTTGAAATCTTATTTCAAAGTCTTCTCTCTTTGCTCACCATGGTCCCATCTTCCTCCTCCGGAACATTCTATCTCTAGACCCAACCCCACACAACCCTAACCCACCCTCCCGCACCCCACCTCTCGCTATTCCCTTCTTGGAGACGTCGCTTTTGGAGACTGGAGTTCAGGTGTTGTCCTGGTGGTGGTTGTATTATTGCTGCTATTGTTGGAATACCGTACCGGGACTTTTCTTTTCTTAGTTTTTTTCTTTCTTTTTTTGGCTATGTGCATATGTACTAGCATTAGGGTGTTACGTTGTTGCAAAGACTAAATGTACCTTGTATCCGTCGATATTAATATATTCCGTTTATCAAAAAAGAGTGTTCTATCTTAAATACATAAGCATGATCATGTGATTGGTGTTTTGGAGCTCAGACTACATGTATCCAGTTTTCCATAAATACCGAAAATGGCATTTCATAGTTTTAAGAAATTATGAAAGAAAATCTAGAGTCACGCAATGATTTACCCTACCACTATGCAAAAAAAATGAAATTAACAAAATCGTACTACCTCGGGCCTGTATTAATTGACGCGCCCCTTGCACTAAACTAGTTGCATGAAGTGTACTACTCCACGTGTATTAATTGACGCACCCCTCGCACTAAACTAGTTGCATGAAGTGTACAACTCCGCGTCGATCAATACGTACAGGAGGGAGTAGATCTGAAGTAGTGAACAATACAGATTTTTGAAACTCAAATATTTGTCAGAATTTATAATCTTTTGTGTAGCTTAGAAGACAACTATGGCATCCGGATGTTTTGCTCAGTGGTAGAGTACATCATTGGCTATATCAAGAGTATTTTCAGATTTTTTTGAAACTTTAAAATATGAAATTTGAATTTTGAAGAAATACAGGAGCCATGGAGCTGGGCTTCATTTGGGTTTGCGGGATCATGTGGATTATGCAGTTGCATCACTCATTGCCATAGTCCATCTTTCCTTTTAAAAGTTTTTTTGGAGGTACCGTGTGCATGTTAAATCGTTGTGACATTGTACATTTTATTTGTGATCGGTTAATCTATATTCGCCAAAGCTACTTTTCCTCACCACCACTGTACTGGGATAAATAAAATGGCTATCTACTCATGGTAACTTTTAAATGTTTATGCTGCGTATTGCAACACCTACTTATCTAATACATCACACAATTATCGTCTTTTAATATAACAGAAATTCTTTTCGACGAAGAGCATATATTTATATCACAGAGATACAATGCATTGCCCTAACGATATTACTGATACACAACACCAGGAAAAGAAAGAAGAACTAAAAAAAGGAAAAGTCTCGCTACAATGATCTATACAAACACCACCAAGACAATACCAAAAGTCCAGCCTTTCCCAAAAGCGACGGCTCTAAGAAGGAAACAGTACATGAACGCTGTCAATGCTCGACCATAGATCTTAGAGGTCATTTGGTATCCATCATTTGGGCCTGGAATCCTGGAATTCATTTTGAAATTCCATAGGTGGGCTGTTTGGTTGCCACAGAATTGGGCCGTTATTTCATTTAGGAATTCCAGCAAAATGATGCCATGGGTAAACACAATTCCATGCTGAAACTTGTCATTTGCGTTTCTCTATAGAAGCCATTTACAAATTTAATATTGAATTCTGCTGTCATTTGCAATTTATGTGGCAACCAAACAAGTGTTCATTTCTGAAATTACAATGTAAATGAAATGAATACATGTATTCATTTTAAAATGCTACAAATGAAATGAAAGCCTGGCTTCCAAACGACTTCTTAGTTTTTTACCCTGAAAAAAGTTCTCACTCAAAAGCAATGCCTTCAACAAGAACATTGTCAGGCACAACTAATTAAGGCCGGATCTTGGATTTTCAACTTGAAAGGTAAGACTATGAACTTCTCCTGTCTAGTCACCCCCACTAGCAGGCCTCTGCTCCAAGTCACGAATCACCAAGCCAATTCCTTACCGTCGCCTAAACTCGAGCCACCATTGCTAGTCATCACATCTCGGCTTCCATGACACTCTCCTCTAGCGCCATGGAACAAGACCGTACCCTATGATATTATCAGCCAAAAGAGCTTCCAAGCGCTCCCTTTAAAACCAAACGAACCGAGAAAAACATGGGTTCACACGACCGAATCCCTTCCGAACTAGCAAATTCCAGGCATGATACGCCCAGTGGAGCTCACCGGCGGAGCCTTCTGGAACACAACACTTCATTCAGATCAATGACGACAGGCCTCCAGCCGGTCTTCATCTTAGCGCGAGTTGAAACCCTAGGACAACCATATTTATTTATGGTTACGGGCTCTGTTCTGCGCCAGCCATTTTACGACCCGTAAACACAAGTTCGGTGAACTAAACTCCAAATTTTCAGTTCGTATTTTTACGAGCTTTGCTGGAGATGCTCTTAGCCGAACCATCGTGTTGCCGAAGACCAGCGATGCCACGCAAGGCCACCAGAGGCTCGGAGCTGCATAAGTGTGTCCGTAGACAAAGACACGCACGACACACAGGTTCTAGACCACGCACCATGCACCCAGCTCGAAGACAACCAAGGCCCTCTAGGATCAGATTGGGCCCGCGCCGTGGCTAGCACAGGGAGCTCCTGGCGCTGCCGTTCACGACATGTCATCCGTCCCGATCTTGCCGCTACCGCCTCCAGATGTCAAGGCCGTTTCTGCGCCAGATAGCGCGTTCGAGAGCCCGCAGCCGCCACTGACCCTGAAAACCAGGAGCGCCGCCGCCAGGTATCCACACAGTCGCTACAGCACCCCTTCCTGAGCGACGCCCTGGCCGCGACAGAGATCTGAAGGATGCCAAGCAAATGAGCGGTGGTACATCCCATCTAGTGAAGCTAATAAACAAGGATCTAGGTCTTCTTTTTATGGTCTTATGTTGGATTATGCATCTCGTTTCACTCAAGTTTCACATCTTTGAGCGAGAAAGAGACAACAAATATTGCTATCCGTGTCGTGACAATACCTTCAGGCATGCATGAGTGGCACTGGGGAAAATTTGTCTTCGGACTGCAATGTCAAACTAGATTTAAAAAAGAACAAATGGAACTTCATTTATAATCTTAACCCTTGCCAGGGTTTTGTACGACAGGTGAACATTCTTCCTATAAATGTTGCAAGACTACTCAGCCATCCAGGGGTCTGAGAGGGGCAAAACAATCCTGGTCGCTCGTTTCTACTGCTACAGTGATTTTTACATCCCACTTTCTACCTCAGCCGTTAGATTCAGTAATTTCTTTCTCACCCTTCCCTGCTCATTCTGAGTTTGTGACGCCTGGGCCCGTGCGTGCTTGGGGCCACTCGTCTGGGACTGCGAGCGTTCCTGCTCGCGTCCGCGAGAAACCCAAAAACGGTGAAACCCTAGCCATCTGAGAGCCTCTCTCTCCTCTCCAATCCCGTGCCCACTCTTCTCCCCGAATCCCCGCTCCTCTCCTCCTCCCGAATCCGCCGCCTTCTCTCGCTTTCTCTCCCACTGTGCTGGTCGTGGGCGGTGAGCGGCGGGCGCGGGCGGCTTCCCGGAGGAGTCTAGCGGCGCGGGCGGCGAGGCGAGGAGACTGGCTCAGAGGTCGAGCTCGCGCCGTCTCACCCTCCCGGCCGCATATGCGGGCACAACGGCAGCGGCTGCCTCAGGAGAGGAGGATGCGGCGGCGGTCCTTGGTGCGGGACATCCGCTCGAACTGGCGCGGGGAGACTGGATGAAGCGACGGCGGCGAGGCTCGAGATCCCCCGCCTCATCCTTCCCTGCCTCTGCACCCGACGATGACGGCCCAGCCATGTTATTTGGGCGAGGAGGCAACAGATCGGGAGATCTATCCTTCCCTGGTGCTTGCGACGGCGGCGGCAACCGGCGGTAACAGCCAGCAGGGCCCTGACAACCAGGTACAGCGCTCCTTTCTTTTACGAGCACAAACTGCGCCGCGTGACACACCCAGGTACTGATCTTCAACCAAAGGGCAGCGGTAACTGGCGACCGGCGGCCAGCGGCGACCGGCGACCACAACCAGGTACTGATCTTCTTTTTCCCCGGCCATATCGCTCGATTTTAGTCGCACGCTACAGGCGCTCGCTCTCTTCCCCGTCCTCAACCACATCCGCTCGTCCTCTCATCTCCCTTATGCACGATTGAAAGCATGATTGAACATGCATGGGGTTTGCAGCAAAATGGAAATGTTTGCCCCAACTTTATGGTTTGCTTCGTCAGACTGCAACGTGTATGTAGAGTTGCATTTTCGGTCAGACTGAAATTGCGAATTTTCCCCTTCAGATTCAAGATTATGTTTGCCCCAACTTTGTGGAATCATTTCTTTGTACCCCATGTTTACGTTGGTTATCTCTACCAGAACTACAAAAATTCAGCATCTTGCTTCCTTGCCGTCCACACTTCCATGGTGCCACCTCGACCTCACGGATCTTGCCAATGGCTATGACGCCAAGGTGAGCGTCTCCCTCTATTCTCGGATCTGCCATGTCTGCTGGTTCACTACCCACGCCCCTTTCTTGTTCGTCAAAGTTTGATTTGTTCATACTTTCAGGTCCTGCATGTGAACTGTTTGATGAAATTCGTCTGTGCCAATTCTTTATTGCTGCTCATGAAGCAGCTGCCGGCCAAGCAGAGATATTTATAATGTGACGGACTACTGCCGGAAGAAAAAGAAGACAACGGCATCGCTGCCACATGGATCTCCTTCTATGACGCTGCCGTGGTGGGTTTTGTTAGGTCTGTGCTCAGCGCTTGTTCATTTTCTCTAAAAAGACTTTGAGACACATCTTGTTGAATTTGTATAGCTTTCAGCTGGGAAGGACACCAACATGGTTATAGACTTATAGCTGTTGCTCTTGGACTTGGGATATGAATCGTTGGGTGTTAAAAGCACTTCATAGCAGCTTGGTCATACCATGGATTCTTTGGAAGCTCTTTTCAGAAGCAGAGAGAGTGTACTACACTGGAGGATTAAAAGATCTTCGCAATATTTGCTTTCTCAATGTTAACCTGTAGGTATCTCCTACTCTTCAATGAATCTGTATTATGGTGTTCTTTATGTGTAGTATCATCATCGGGTTTGAGTTCATACTAAATCAGATAATGTTTCCAGGCACCGCCAGCTGCAGCCATTTTGTGTCATCTTTAAATGATTTGCTTGGAAGTGATTGCTTGCTAGAATAGTCTGAAAATGCCTTTTATCTTTGCTTAGACCATGTGGCTCGGTTCAGATTTTTATTTTCTGTGCAATAATCACTTCCTTTTTCCATTTTGGAGTCCTTATAATGTGCGGAGGAAATTATTCAGCAGCAATGCAGTTGGGTAACATAGAAAGACTATTAAGTATGCTCGTGTTAATATTCTAATCGCTGTCGTCGAAGTGTTCCCTTCAAATCTATGAGGTCCCAAAACTGATGTGTTGTGTTGGTATATTTCCCCCTTCTCATCCCATGTACCTGTTCAGATTATTGAATCGCATACACGGGAGCAGTTCAAAAGTTTGCATTGTTGATTCACAGTGTTGGTGCTGATGCATCTTTTCTAGGATGTATCGGTTCTAATGCATGTATGAAAAATTCATTCCCCTTTCTCGCGTTGTGCATGTCAATTCGGTACTGGTAGAACTTCTTATCTTGCTCTTTATTATTATTCTTATTCTTGATATATAGTTACTGAAGTTCAGTTTTATGAATTTATGAATGTATACGAGAAATTAGGTTTCCTATCTTTTTCTACTTTACTCGCTTCGATGACTGGTTTACCTGCTAGAGCAGCATCCCATTGTTTAGTAGAAGGTGAAGTAAGGAAGACATTGGTCAGGTTCTTAATTCATTCATACATTGGTCAGGTTCTTAATTTGTTCATACATACTCTCTGATTTGAACTAGCACATAACAATGTTGCTTATTGTCTACAGCTAATGCCATGTCTCTCTAGAATGCAATATACTAATAACTTTTATCCCAAAATTTCCAGCGCCAGTTGGCCGCGCTGCAAGGTACGCTGAAGATATCTGAAGGATTGATTGGCACTGTCAGTGTCTAGGTACGTAGCCTATGATTCTTTACTTCTCGATGCTTATGTCAGGGAATATATTGCCATTAATATCTTTAGCTTGCACTTTCCCTTTTTGGATAACCAGCACCAAGGCCTTATTCATGGTAGGGTAAATGCCTCTGGTGAAACAAACATAAGCAGAGGTTCATACGCTATTATATTTATTAAAACATACAGACGAAGATTGAAACAAGCATGTAAAAAGAGTTCCATAATGAAGGAAGATAGGAGTGACCCATTTCATTCGACATGGTTCAGAAAAATCTTAATACACTAGGGCTTGCTATAAAAAGTAATCCCATAGAATCTGGTTGCTTTGTGTAGCATCTAAAATCAATTAAGACAAATATTTGTTTAGTTTCATGGCGAGTATGTTTGTTAAAGGGCCTCGATATAGTTATAATACTGTTAATTTATAATATTTAAGATGATTTTATAGTTATAAGCTTTAAGTAGTACCTTGCCATGGCCATCCTAATGGTTTAGTGCACGCTATTGATTTTTTTTCTATTTGAAATGGCGTAGTATAAGTTATAAGCTTTAAGTAGTACCTTGCCAGTTGCCATGGCCATACTAATGGTTACAGTAGTACATGCTATTTATTTATTCTGTTTGAATTTCTGAGTAAAATGTTATCCAGATGCGAATGGTACTGTACACAGTTGTAAAAGCTCCCTACGAGTTTGTTACATTTAGTTGGTAATGTTTAGTGTGGCAGCCACACAACACTGTTAATTTAGTTGAAATGACATTCTTTCCCCGTGATCATTGTTGCATAGAGACTATCTTAATTAACTTTTCACTTCATGTAATTATATGTACTCTGTAACATATTTTTTTAAGTGACTGTTACACAAAGACATGAATTATGGCATTGCAGAAGCAAAGTGCCATGGTTATCATCACTGTTTTTTAGGATATAGACTCTATGCCTCTCAATCCATTGGGCTTCTGTGAGTGCCGAAGTGTTTCATGATGAATGGTACATATAATCTTGCGACGTTTTTTATATGAACTTCAGGTCCCATTTATTTGAACACGTGTCTGGTATTATGGGTTTCAGGGAACGACCTATGATCTTGGAATTGTCCATTCGATGCTATGAAGGTAACAGGTGCTCAATTGGAGGTACAACAATACATTCATGTTTGTTTTCTTGATGTAGTTCTGCTCATTTCAGTTGTATGTTTTGCTTTCCTTATCCTTTTGTTTGGTACAAGATGCCATTTGTTTTTAGTTAATCTGTCTTAAATTAAAGTGGCCAGGAGCTTAGGAGATGCTAAACTTGAGCTTATTTGCCAAAACAATGTTACTTTTCTTATCTGTCTAAACACCATGTGAGCTCCTCCTAAATTGCAGTAGTGGGAAATTAGTTGTTTATAGTTATATTGAATTAGGTAGTTCGGTTATATTGAATTAGGTAGCTCGCCTCCTGTCTACAAATGCTAATTTCATCACTCAAGAAGTTTCCATGGATTCCTGAAAATATATGATATTTATGCTCTGTATTTAATTGTAGCTCACAATCTGGTTGAGTGAGGACGGTGGACCAAATTGCAGTAGTGGGAAATTAGTTGTTTATAGTTATATTGAATTAGGTAGTTCCGTTATATTGAATGAGGTAGTTCGCCTCCTGTCTACAAATGCTAATTTCATCACTCGAGAAGTTTCCATGGATTCCTGAAAATATATGATATTCATGCTCTGTATTTAATTGTAGCTCAAAATCTCGCATGTTCAAGATATATCATTACTCCTTGGTATTATGTTATATTAATTTAAGTGTGGTGTGCATTGTTCCAGGAGCCCCCCAAGTGTATGAAGCATGCAAAGAGGACAGTTCTGAGCGCAGACGATGTTGACAGTGCTCAGGAATGTTAAGGTGCGTTTCTTCCAACAACTAAAAATAGGATGATAAAAATGCAGAGTTGGTAGATAACTATACATAGTATGCCTTGTATATGTGACTTTTGTAGTTAAATTATCTTGGTACATTTTCCCTTGATTTTGTTCTGGAATCAAGTTCAGAAGTTTTCAAGCAGTCTAGCTGACGCCATGTGCTTTATTGCTTTGCATTTTCACTCAGCCTGTATACGGATTTGCTTCTGGTGACCCCTTGCGGTTTAAAAGAGCTGTGTGCCATAATGATCTCTTCTATATCGATGACAGGGATGTCGATTTCAAAGAGGCAAGGATATTATTGATAAATGAATCAGATAAATTTACACTTTCTTTATTTTGATAATGAATTGGACATATGTCTGCCGCATACATATTACTGAAGCTCCTCTACCCAAACTCTCGACACAGCATTTGTATCTCACTGGCTAACTATTGAGGGTGTCCTCCAGCCTGCAATTCTAGATAATCCTCCTATCGATGGTTAGCTCCTATATTAATCACAATGTCTTGTCCTCACTTCTAACATCTCCACATGTTCTGCTCATATTTTTGCTCATATTTTTATCTGCTATAAGGAATATATTCATTCTTTTCAACCTTTTTGCGAGAGGATGAGAGACGATCACCTATGAAGTGGAAAAATCCATTTTACACACCTATCTATTAGTTGCCACTTTATACATGACGTGCCATCAAATTGATCCTAGCCGCAGTGGTGTCGAGATTCGTGCTGAGCACGTTAAATAGCACTTTTCTGCTTTTGGCATCAGGTGTACAAAAGGGTGGTATAGTGATCTTGGAAGCAAATGGGGATCCATGGGCTTCGGATCATTTAGCTTCCCCTGGTTCCCATGTTCATTGGAAATTCCCTCTCTTGCTGGTATTAATTTTCTATCAGCTTGCTCACGTATCTGTACTCGGTGGAATTTACTATATTATATGAACTATCTTTTTTGTTCAATTTTTAAATTTGTTACCGCTCCTATGATCTTTCTGCAAGCAGCTATTTAATGGTGAAATACCACATAGTTTGGTAAAGTAGTGGGATGACTGGTTTCTGTATGACCTTTTATTGAATATTATCTTGTCCCACTTAAAGGTTTCTTAGCTACTGGGGTGGTCCTTTGTTGGTTCACTGTGAAAAGAAACAATGTATGATTTATGACATATCCAAAATAACGAGCTTAGTGAAGCATAATGAAGATCCTGACGGAAGGAAGGAAACTATGCACAAAGCAATTTTACCAAAATAAGTGTGTGAATTAAAATTTACTGATAGAGTGTGTTTTTTTGGAACATATCAACTTTAGAAATTAACCCAAGTGCTATAGGTTTGTGAATTAGTAGTAGCTTATGCGGGTGGCTGCAGTTTGTTGATTGGGAACCAGAGCCTCAGTGTTAGTAATGTTGTTACTTAAGATAGGACATAATAGCTTTGAAATTATCCCAAGCAATATATGTTTGTAAAGTAACATCAGCTTACACAGATAGCTGCAATGTGACAAGCTTACAGATTATTGGTGTATTTTCGAATCTTCAGCCAACAATTACAAGCTAAATTTATAACAGAATGCATACATGGCTAAGAGGCCTACCAAAAGGTACAGCCTATATGCTTAATGCTAGAGATATCCTACAGAACACATCGATATTGTTTGCCCTGATTGTTCATGTCTTCATTTTTTGGTTGAAGCACTTTTGGCTGCATATAGATTGAAGCATGGTTTTAAAGGCGTCGCCTAGGCGGTCAAGGTGTCATGCTCGCCTTGGACTGCTGTCGAAGGCGTCCCAATTGAACCGCCTAGGCGTCCAGGTCGTCGCTTAGGCAAGGAAGGCCTCGCTCTGGGCGATTTTGGACGCCATGGCCTGGTCGAGCGGGAAACGGAGCAGCCCGAGTGGGAATCCAAAATTGGAGCAGGAATTGGAGAAATTGGCCGCGGTAATTGAGGGAAATAGAGAGAGAAGGCAGGGAGGAACCAATTACTCACAATAATCGACTGATTGAGAGAGAAATTGGCGGGCTGGGAGGGAAATTGGGGGCGGGAGAGAAGAGAGAGGAGGGAGCAGGGAGGGAAATTGGTGCCAGGGACAAGGGAAAGAGAGGGAAGAGAGAGGGGAACAGACCAGGTGAATCAGGTTGGGAGAGAAGAGAGAGGAGGGAGCTCCTCTCAAGCTTCTGGCGACTCCTACCCCTGGCGCAGCCCTCTCAAAGGTGTCGCCTTGCAACCCGCCTTGAGCGCCTAGGCGTTGAGGCGCCCCCCAGCCTTGAGACACCTGGCCGCCTTTAAAACCATGGATTGAAGATTGTGAATCCAATCATTTGGAAAATGCAGCTGGTCTTCTTAGCCCTGTTGGCTCTGATTTTAAGCTCTCCAAAGGTATGGCTTCTACTCAGGTTCTCTATTGTTGCTTATGATGCCATTCTACTGTCCAATAATTAACTAAAATGATATGGTTCTAATACACCAAGTTCTTCCTGTATCCAGGTGGCTTTGAGAGTGTATAGAATCTATGTTGATGTATTAAGCCTTCCATCTTCACCGAGGGAAGCAATGGCTCTACGGGACAAAACGAAGGAGTTATTGAGGACATGGATCCTCTCCATTCTTATCTTAACCCTCTTTGTAACTTTAACAATTTTCTTATTTTATTTGATCTATATGTATGTACAGAATTTTGATTAAGATCCCTGTATTTGATCAATTTATGGAGTTATTGAGCTATATATTTATCTATGTTTTTTCCTCATGAAGTTCTTGATGAATTTCTTACAGGAGGTGTATTGGATTTATAGATAGAAACACAATCTGAAGCAGGAGGCTGCAATGGAACTTTTTACCATGGTGAGTGCTTGCTGCAATCAACCAAAACCAAGAGTATTCCCAAATTTTAGTCGTATTTCTTGGTTTAACTTATACCAAAATCTGAACAAACTTTTGAGAAAGTAGTGGTTACTCTGTAGGCCTATATGTGATAGTTGTGCACGTCGTTGTGTTTAAAGCTGTTAAGAGGGGTTTCATATTCCTTCAAGTGAAGTAGTCGGTTCATGGGCTGGCGTGCAAGTCATAGTTTGTAATTTTTAGAATTTTGTAGGATAAACATTTGGAATAGGATGTTTTTGAAGAAAGAAGGCATACACTCTGGTTAAATGTGGTGCTTCAGATGTATATTATTAAGTTTCTTGTTAACATGTTTACCAAAGAAAAAGTTGCTATGCGTGAAAGGACTCCCAGTAAATTAGCTTATCTTCCAGCTGAGATCTTAAAGATTTCCGACTATTTCTCTAAATGTATAGTGTTAGGATTCTGAAATGACAATATATTCTCTTAGGTTTCTGAAATGTTTAATTGGCTTTGTCCTCTATCAAGTTTGTTAGGTAAATCTTGGGGCGAGCAGTGGATGGCTGATGGCGTGGATGGCCACGACGGAGTACTTGGTCAGCGGATTACATGGAGTGGAGTCGATGAAGGGAGCTATAGCAGATCAAGGCGAAGAGTTAGAGAGATAGGTTAAGAGGAAGAAATTGTACCGTTAACGCAAATTATGATGGGATAGACGGTATCAGCCAATAAATTGTTTACGCGGGGCAAACATTTGCAATAGTTTCTCGTTCCGTGGTAGCAGTGGTATCAGTTAAGAGGCTCAAAATCTCGAACCAAACTTTTTCTATTTTGCCACTCACAATAAGCATAAACATTCTTCTTGGAATTAGTAATTATCCTTTTATGTTTCTTTAACCATGCTATCTCTTTCGATACAATAACCATAATTTGCCGCCGGAGCTTATACATAAGCATAAGAACTGCAAACAATGGTGTGAAATCATACTAAATTATCATATCTTACTGCAGCACCGATGTGTGCAAGATACTAAAGCAGTTAAATTTTGAGGTAATTCTTAATACCAAAATAAGCTAAAACTTACGGTTTAAATTCTAATTTGATTATGCCATTTGCGCGATAGCGCAACGGGTCATCTAGTAGGAACAAAGAGATCAACATGTCGAAGCTGGAAACAGTTAAAAAACGTAGTGACACATGCTTAACTGTTTACATGGGCTTCTTAACGTATTGATGAACAATTGCACTTGAGCTATCTGTCTCTAACACATATCCCCATGATTAAGCATGGCCATAGTATGCACAGTATACTTCAGCTTAGTATAGGTTGAATGTTGTAGCAATGGCTAATTTTATTTTATTGTGTTTGGATAAACAGCTACTATACAGCTGCAATTTATGCAGAGCCTATTCTCTCTTCACTTCAGTCTCTATAGCGGATGAATGCCACAAGCCTTACCTTCTAGCGGTAATAAACTGGAGTCAGGACTTAACATGGCTAGATTAATGAAGCTATTGTTAACGGCCACACCTGCACATCTGGTCTGGGAATCTGTTTTCTGTGGTGTACAGTTGCTAAGCAATATAAAGCTCCAAGTGATGTAATCTCAACTCCTGATCATTTTATATGTATTTTAAGTTCTAATGATCAATCACCGTGCATTCATCATGACATCACGAACAAACTGATGTGCTAGTCAACTTGTTTAGACGAACATTATTTTTTAGTTTCCATAGAGGAGGGCACCATGTGTCCATGTCCTTGTTAACTTGTTATCAGACTTGAGTTTGGGCCAAGGTACTTGGTGGTATTACTGATATCCACTAGTGGAAAATAGGGCTTCCGTGGGAGCCATTTGTCGCGGGCGCGCCTGCACCCGTGGCAAATGGGGTGGCCACGTCGCTCCGAATACGGCAGAGGTTTTTGTCGCGGCCTTTTGTCGCGGACCGTATTACGACTCGCGACAAAAGGGGTCGGAGCGACGTGGCCACCCCTTTTGTCGCGGGTCGTAATACGGCCCGCGACAAAACGTCCATGCCTATATATATAGAAGCAGCCAGCCACCCCCCACCTCATTTTTTCCTTGGTGGTGAAGGTGGAGGTGTATGCTAGCTCATTTTTTCTACATGTGCACAAGAGGTGTTTGATGGAATGCTTGTGAGAGGGATGCCACTTGGTTTTATTTGATAAGATTTCTCCTCTTTTTGATCCTAAAAGGTTAGCAACTATTTTCTCGACTATATATATATGCATAGTCCGTACAATACTAATTTTAGCAAGGTGATTGCATCTGATACATATATAATTGTACTTATGATGCAAATGAGTCATCCATGGATGTACGGTAACCGATGTGCTCCCGCTTTCAGAGAGGGCGTGAATTCTTTCCTGCTTGTGGCCGAGGCCAACAAGTCGAAGCAAGGTTTTATGTGCTGTCCATGTCTAAAATGTAAGAACGAGAAGGATTACTCTTGCTCAAGAGACATTAAGAGCCACCTGCTTCGGCTTGGATTCATGTCCAGCTATAATGTTTGGACCAAGCACGGAGAAGAAGGGGTTATGATGGAAGACGGCGATGAAGAAGAAGATAATGATGACAAGTACCGATCTATGTTCTCTCGAATGCTTTGATACCGCAATGGACGACAATGAAGAAGAAGGAGGTGAAGAACATGCATCGGATGATCCTGTTGATGATGATCTTCGTCGGGCCATTTCGATGCAAGAAGAGACCGTGGCACGGATAAGGAGAGGTTGCGGTTCGACAAGATGTTAGAGGACCACCACAAATTGTTGTACCCAGGTTGTGAAGATGGGCATAGAAAGCTGGGTAGCATATTGGAATTGCTGAAATGGAAGGCAGAGGTCGGTGTGACTGACTCGGGATTTGAGAAATTGATGATAATATTAAAGAAGCAGTTTCCAAGAAATAATGAATTGCCCGTCAGTACATATGAAGCAAAGAAGCTTGTCTGCCCTCTAGGATTAGATGTGCAGAAGATACATGCATGCATTAATGACTGTATCCTCTACCGCGGTGAGAAGTACGAGAATTTGAATAAATGTCCGATATGTGGTGCATTGCGGTATAAGATCGAAAAGATGACCCTGGTGATGTTGAGGGCGAGCCACCCAGGAAGAGGGTTCCTGCGAAGGTGATGTGGTATGCTCCAATAATACCACGGTTGAAACGTTTGTTCAGAAACAAAGAGCATGCCAAGTTGTTGCGATGGCACATGGAAGAACGTAAGAAAGACGCGATGTTGAGGCACCCCGCTGATGGTCGGCAGTGGAGAAACATCGGGAGAGAGTTCCCGGATTTTGCTGGTGAGGCAAGGAACTTATACTCTGGTCTAAGTACAGATGGCATGAATCCTTTTGGGGAGAAGAGCTGCGAGTCACAGCACCTGGCCCGTGACTCTATGTATCTACAACCTTCCTCCTTGGTTGTGCATGAAGCGGAAGTTCATTATGATGCCAGTGCTTATCCAAGGCCCAAAGCAACCGGGCAACGACATTGATGTGTACCTAAGGCCATTAGTCGATGAACTTTTGGAGTTGTGGGCCAAACCAGGTGTACGTGTTTGGGATGAGCACACGGAGCAAGAATTTGACCTACGAGCATTGCTATTCGTAACCATCAATGATTGGCCTGCTCTCAGTAACATTTCGGACAGTGACGAACAAAGGATACAATGCATGCACACACTGTTTAGATGAGACCGAAAGTAAATATTTGGGAAAAAGCAGAAAAGTTGTGTACCCGTTCAATCGTCGTTTCCTTCCGCGCAAGCATCCCTTAAGGAAAAAGGCAAGCATTTCGATGGCGAGGCAGACCGCCGTCCGAAGCCTGTCCCCCGTAGTGGTGCTGATATATTTGACATGGTGAAGGATTTAAATGTTATCTTTGGAAAGGGTCCAGGCAGTCGACCTGTTCCGAAAGACGATGACGGACACGCGCCCATGTGGAAGAAGAAATCTATTTTTTGGGAGCTAGAATATTGGAAAGTCCTGGAAGTCCGCTCTGCAATCGACGTGATGCACCTGACCAAGAATCTTTGTGTGAATATTCTAGGTTTTCTCGGGCGTGTATGGAAAGACAAAAGATACACCAGAAGCACGGGAGGACCAGGAACTTCATAAAGGACGAAACGGCAATCATCCAGGGCAGTTTGTAGGGCCTGCCAGCTACGCTCTTACCAAACAAGAGAAGGAGATCTTTTTTGAAGCCATATTCAGTATGAAGGTTCTGTCTGGTTTCTCGTCGAATATAAAGGGGATAGTAAATATGAAGGAGAAAAAATTCCAGAACCTGAAGTCCCATGACTGTCACGTGCTTATGACACAATTGCTTCCGGTTGCATTGAGGGGACTTCTACCGAGAAAATGTTCGACTAGCCATTGTGAAGATATGTGCATTCCTCAACGTAATTTCTCGGAAGGTAATGGATCCAGAAACTTTGTCAGGATTACAGGAAGATGTGGTCGAATGTCTTGTCAGCTTCGAGTTGTTGTTCCCACCATCATTCTTTAATATTATGACGCACCTCCTCGTTCACCTAGTTGAAGAGATTAGAATTCTCGGTCCTGTATTTCTACACAATATGTTCCCCTTCGAGAGGTTCATGGGAGTCTTAAAGAAATATGTTCATAACCGAGCTAGGCCGGAAGGAAGTATCTCAAAGGGCTACGGAACTGAGGAGGTCATTGAGTTTTGTGTTGACTTTCTTCCTGACCTTAAGCCGATTGGTGTTCCTGAATCTCGCTATGAGGGGAGGCTGACTGGAAAAGGCACACTAGGAAGGAAAGCAACGGTATGCAGGGACAAGATTTCTTTCAATCAAGCACACTACACAGTTCTATACAATTCCAGCTTGGTGGCTCCGTACATCGAGAAACATAAGAATGTTTTACGAGAAATAAACCCGGGCCAGCCCGAGTCCTTGATTACACGTCAACACATGAATACCTTCGGCGGTTGGTTGCAAAGACATCTCATTAATGACCCATCTGTTGTGGAGCAGCTGTACTTGTTGGCCAGGTTACCATCTTCAAACATATGTACATTCGAAGGGTACGAGATAAATGGGAATACATTTTACACGATCGACCAAGATAAAAAGAGCACCAACCAAAACAGCGGTGTCCGCTTCGATGCAAAAGACGAGAATGGGCAGACCACCACATATTATGGATACATAGAGGAGATATGGGAACTTGACTATGGTCCCAATTTTAAGGTCCCTTTGTTTCGGTGCAAATGGGTGAAGCTCAGCGCTATACATATTGACGATAAGTACGGTATGATAACAGTGGATCCCAACAATCTTGCGTACCTGGATGAGCCTTTTGTCCTAGCCAGCGAGGTGGCTCAAGTTTTCTACGTGAAGGACATGTCTAGCGGTGAAGAATACATCAACCGAGGAGACAAAACGCCACATAGTTCTTTCGGGGAAAAGAAACATCGTGGGAGTGGATGACAAGACAGACATGTCAGAAGATTATAATAAGTTTAAAGAAATTCCGCCCTTCACGGTGAAAATTGACCCAAGCATCTTGCTAAATGATGAAGATTTTCCATGGCTACGGCGTAGAAGATCACAACACTAGATGGCGATGTAATAATGTATTCTTCATATATAGTTCCCAAGACAATCTCTACATTTATGTAATAATGAGAACCCTTTCCCTAACACTGTTAGAGGAGACGGAGTCTTTCACGGGCTTGCATGGAAATTTTTCCGAGGAGCAGCTTCCGAAGATGCCGTAGGGCGTGTGCACCAACGACAACTTCGAGAAGCTGCGCCACGGGAGATTTCCCAACCCTTTCCTTCATCCATGGGAATGAAACTGTGCTTGGCTTGTTGATCTGCTTGGCAAGGCGTATCGATGCTCCTTTTATAGGCACGGCACCGCTTCTACTTTGTCTTATTCCTTCGACAGGGCGTCGTGCGCTACATGCTTTATCTCATCGAGCAGTGCGTCCACCCACGCGTCCTTATCCTGCCGACAGCTTTAGTCGCGGTTGCAGCCACCAACCGTGACAAAAGGTTACCGACACATCCTTATCCTGCCAACAGCTTTAGTCGCGGTTGCAGCCACCAACCGTGACAAAAGGTTACCGACACATCCTTATCCTCGCCGACGGCTTTAGTCGCGGTTGCAGCCACCAACCGTGACAAAAGGTTACCGACACATCCTTATCCCGCCGACAGCTTTAGTCGCGGTTGCAGCCACCAACCGTGACAAAAGGCCCTCCTAGATAAGCCTCCCCAGCCTTTTGTCCCGGTTTGAGCCTCCACCCGGGATGAAAGTTTCGCGCGCCACTTCGTTCCCGCCTATTTTCTTCCCGCATTCCCGCCATTTTTCCACTATATATATGTATGCTTGGACTCATATCTGCAAACCTCATCACTCTCTCCCATGGCTTCCATCGTATGTCTAACACCCCGGGAGGCAGAGGCGCTTTGCGCCTCGAACTACCCCTGCCCGCCCGGCTACCGCGTCCCGACCGGCTGGTTGCTGAGCATCGGAGGCGTACCGGTCCCTCCTATCCCTCTTGGTGTGCCACGCTGATACGCCTCCGACGTATCGATAATTTCTTATGTTCCATGCCACATTATTGATGTTATCTACATGTTTTATGCACACTTTATGTCATATTCGTGCATTTTCTGGAACTAACCTATTAACAAGATGCCGAAGTGCCGCTTGCTCGTTTTCTGCAGCTTTTGGTTTCAGAAATCCTAGTAACGAAATATTCTCGGAATTGGACGAAATCAACGCCCGTGGGCCTATTTTTCCACGAAGCTTCCGGAAGTCCGAAGGAGAGACGAAGAGGGGCCACGAGGGGGCCACACCCTAGGGCGGCGCGGCCCCCTTGGCCGCGCGGCCCCGTGGTGTGGGGCCCCCGTGCCGCCTCTTGACTTGTCCTTCCGCCTACTTAAAGCCTCCGTGACGAAACCCCCGCATCGAGAGCCACGATACGGAAAACCTTCCGGAGACGCCGCCAACGCCGATCCCATCTCGGGGGATCCAGGAGATCGCCTCCGGCACCCTGCCGGAGAGGGGAATCATCTCCCGGAGGACTCTACGCCGCCATGGTCGCCTCCGGTGTGATGTGTGAGTAGTCTACCCCTGGACTATGGGTCCATAGCAGTAGCTAGATGGTTGTCTTCTCCCCATTGTGCTATCATTGTCGGATCTTGTGAGCTGCCTAACATGATCAAGATCATCTATCTGTAATTCTATATGTTGCGTTTGTTGGGATCCGATGAATAGAGAATACTTGTTATGTTGATTATCAAAGTTATATCTATGTGATGTTTATGATCTTGCATGCTCTCCGTTATTAGTAGATGCTCTGGCCAAGTTGATGCTAGTAACTCCAAGAGGGAGTATTTATGCTCGATAGTGGGTTCATGCCTCCGTGAATCTGAAGGAGTGACAAGAACCACTAAGGTTATGGATGTGTTGTTGCCACTAGGGATAAAACATTAGTGCTATGTTCAAGGATGTAGTCACTAGTTACATTACGCGCAATACTTAATGCAATTGTCTGTTGTTAGCAACTTAATACCGGAGGGGTTCGGATGATAACCTGAAGGTGGACTTTTTAGGCATAGATGCAGTTGGATGGCGGTCTATGTACTTTGTCGTAATGCCCAATTAAATCTCACTATACTCATCATGATATGTATGTGCATGGTCATGCTCTCTTTATTTTTCAATTGCCCAACTGTAATTTGTTCACCCAACATGTTGTTTGTCTTATGGGAGAGACACGTCTAGTGAACTGTGGACCCCGGTCCAATTCTCTTTACTGAAATACAATCTACTGCAATATTTGTTCTACTGTTTTCTGCAAACAATCATCTTCCACACAATACGGTTAATCCTTTGTTACAGCAAGCCGGTGAGATTGACAACCTCACTGTTTCGTTGGGGCAAAGTACTTTGGTTGTGTTGTGCAGGTTCCACGTTGGCGCCGGAATCACTGGTGTTGCGCCGCACTACATCCCGCCGCCATCAACCTTCAACGTGCTTCTTGACTCCTACTGGTTCGATAAACCTTGGTTTCTTACTGAGGGAAACTTGCTGCTGTACGCATCACACCTTTCACTTGGGGTTCCCAACGAGCGTGTGCTTTACGCGTCATCAAGCTAAATTTCTGGCGCCGTTGCTGGGGAGATCAAGACACGCTGCAAGGGGAGTCTCCACTTCTCAATCTCTTTACTTTGTTTTTGTCTTGCTTAGTTTTATTTACTACTTTGTTTGCTGCACTAAATCAAAATACAAAAAAAATAGTTGCTAGTTTTACTTCATTTGCTATCTTGTTTGCTATATCGAAAACACAAAAAAATTAGTTACTTGCATTTACTTTACTTGATTCATCATGTTTCCTTTTAATTTCACCACAAAAGACATACCGGTAGGACGTGGGTCTATAGTTGGGAGAAATAATATAGAAGAATTTTTCAATCATGTTAGTACCATTGAAAATTTTGAAGATAGACACCTGGTAGACCTTGCGCCTACTTATGAAATTGCTGCTGCGCATTTAGTTCGCCTGTTGGAAACTAAATTTGTTAATCTTAATCCTGTAATCCAACACATGTTTTTCACACTTGGCGATATGGAAGAAGGGGAAAAGAAAGATTTTATTTTAGAAACCCTTCTTAGAGAATTTGGTGGTCTAGCAAGAGAAGCTAGAAAGGTCTTTGCTAAATTTAATATGCTTGGTTCTCATACCAATTTTGTTAGTCTCCTTGAAAAGATGGACATGGATAGAATAAGATACACTAATAATATGGATGATGGTGGGGAGATCAAAGCACCAATACCATGTAAACTCCTAGCTATGAATGATGCACTAGAAAATAACTATGCTTGGCTTGTTCCTGAAAATTTGTTTGATGAGAGTAGCACGCCTAAGACTAATGAAAAGGGATATGCTAAAACTTATGTATCCAATATACTATGCCTAGTTGAGAAAACTTCACACCCCGCTGAGAATGCATCATCCTTTGATAATACTTGATAAACACTTTCTGCGCCTAGCTGAAAGGCGTTAAAGAAAAGCGCTTATGGGAGACAACCCATGTTTTTACCTACAATACTTTGTTTTTATTTTGTGTCTTGGAAGTTGTTTACTACTGTAGCAACCTCTCCTTATCTTAGTTTTGTGTTTTGTTGTGCCAAGTTAAGCCGTTGATAGAAAAGTAAGTACTAGATTTGGATTACTGCACAGTTCCAGATTTCATTGCTGTCACGAATCTGGGTCCACCTCCCTGTAGGTAACTCAGACAATTAAGCCAATTTACGTGCATGATCCTCAGATATGTATGCAACTTTCATTCAATTTGGGCATTTTCATTTGAGCAAGTCTGGTGCCATTTTAAAATTCGTCAATACGAACTGTTCTGTTTTGACAGATTCTGCCTTTTATTTCACATTGCCTCTTTTGCTATGTTGGATGAATTTCTTTGATCCACTAATGTCCAGTAGCATTATGCAATGTCCAGAAGTGTTAAGAATTATTGTGTCACCTCTGAATATGTTAATTTTTATCGTGCACTAACCCTCTAATGAGTTGTTTCGAGTTTGGTGTGGAGGAAGTTTTCAAGGATCAAGAGAGGAGTATGATGCAACATGATCAAGGAGAGTGAAAGCTCTAAGCTTGGGGATGCCCCGGTGGTTCACCCCTGCATATATCAAGAAGACTCAAGCGTCTAAGCTTGGGGATGCCCAAGGCATCCCCTTCTTCATCGACAACATTATCGGGTTCCTCCCCCGAAACTATATTTTTATTCCATCACATCTTATGTGCTTTTTCTTGGAGCGTCGGTTTGTTTTTGTTTTTTGTTTTGTTTGAATAAAATGGATCCTAGCATTCACTTTATGGGAGAGAGACACGCTCCGCTGTAGCATATGGACAAGTATGTCCTTGGTTTCTACTCATAGTATTCATGGCGAAGTTTCTCCTTCGTTAAATTGTTATATGGTTGGAATTGGAAAATGATACATGTAGTAATTGCTATAAATGTCTTGGGTAATGTGATACTTGGCAATTGTTGTGCTCATGTTTAAGCTCTTGCATCATATGCTTTGCACCCATTAATGAAGAAATACATAGAGCATGCTAAAATTTGGTTTGCATATTTGGTTTCTCTAAGGTCTAGATAATTTCTAGTATTGAGTTTGAACAACAAGGAAGACGGTGTAGAGTCTTATAATGTTTTCAATATGTCTTTTATGTGAGTTTTGCTGCACCGGTTCATCCTTGTGTTTGTTTCAAATAAGCCTTGCTAGCCTAAACCTTGCATCGAGAGGGAATACTTCTCATGCATCCAAAATACTTGAGCCAACCACTATGTCATTTGTGTCCACCATACCTACCTACTACATGGTATTTTCCGCCATTCCAAAGTAAATTGCTTGAGTGCTACCTTTAAAATTCCATCATTCACCTTTGCAATATATAGCTCATGGGACAAATAGCTTAAAAACTATTGTGGTATTGAATATGTAATTATGTACTTTATCTCTTATTAAGTTGCTTGTTGTGCGATAACCATGTTTACTGGGGACGCCATCAACTTTTCATTGTTGAATTTCATGTGAGTTGCTATGTATGTTCGTCTTGTCTGAAGTAAGGGCGATCTACACTGAGTTGAATGGTTTGAGCATGCATATTGTTAGAGAAGAACATTGGGCCGCTAACTAAAGCCATGATCCATGGTGGAAGTTTCAGTTTTGGACAAACATCCTCAAATCTCTAATGAGAAAAGAATTAATTATTGTTGAATGCTTAAAGCATTAAAAGAGGAGTCCATTATCTGTTGTCTATGTTGTCCCGGTATGGATGTCTAAGTTGAGAATAATCAAAAGCGAGAAATCCAAATGCGAGCTTTCTCCTTAGACCTTTGTACAGGCGGCATAGAGGTACCCCTTTGTGATACTTGGTTAAAGCATATGTATTGCGGTGATAATCCAGGTAGTCCAAGCTAATTAGGACAAGGTGCGGACACTATTGGTACACTATGCATGAGGCTTGCAACTTATAAGATATAATTTACATGATGCATATGCTTTATTACTACCGTTGACAAAATTGTTTCATGTTTTCAAAATCAAAGCTCTAGCACAAATATAGCAATCGATGCTTTTCCTCTATGAGGACCATTCTTCTACTTTCAATGTTGAGTCAGTTCACCTATTTCTCTCCACCTCAAGAAGCAAACACTTGTGTGAACTGTGCATTGATTCCTACATACTTGCTTATTGCACTTATTATATTACTCTATGTTGACAATATCCATGAGATATACATGTTACAAGTTGAAAGCAACCGCTGAAACTTAATCTTCTTTTGTGTTGCTTCAATACCTTTACTTTGAATTATTGCTTTATGAGTTAACTCTTATGCAAGACTTATTGATGCTTGTCTTGAAGTGCTATTCATGAAAAGTCTTTGCTATATGATTCACTTGTTTACTCATGTCATATACATTGTTTTGATCGCTGCATTCACTACATATGCTTTACAAATAGTATGATCAAGATTATGATGGCATGTCACTCCGTAAATTATCCGTGTTATCGTTTTACCTGCTCGGGACGAGCGGAACTAAGCTTGGGGATGCCGATACGCCTCCGACGTATCGATAATTTCTTATGTTCCATGCCACATTATTGATGTTATCTACATGTTTTATGCACACTTTATGTCATATTCGTGCATTTTCCGGAACTAACCTATTAACAAGATGCCGAAGTGCCGATTCTGTCGTTTTCTGCTGTTTTTGGTTTCAGAAATCCTAGTAACGAAATATTCTCGGAATTGGACGAAATCAACGCCTGTGGGCCTATTTTTCCACGAAGCTTCCAGAAGTCCGAAGGAGAGACGAAGAGGGGCCACGAGGGGGCCACACCCTAGGGCGGCGCGGCCCCCCCCTTGGCCGCGCGGCCCTGTGGTGTGGGGCCCCCGTGCCGCCTCTTGACTTGTCCTTCCGCCTACTTAAAGCCTCCGTGACGAAACCCCCAGTACCGAGAGCCACGATACGGAAAACCTTCCAGAGACGCCGCCAACGCCGATCCCATCTCGGGGGATCCAGGAGATCGCCTCCGGCACCCTGCCGGAGAGGGGAATCATCTCCCGGAGGACTCTACGCCGCCATGGTCGCCTCCGGTGTGATGTGTGAGTAGTCTACCCCTGGACTATGGGTCCATAGCAGTAGCTAGATGGTTGTCTTCTCCCCATTGTGCTATCATTGTCGGATCTTGTGAGCTGCCTAACATGATCAAGATCATCTATCCGTAATTCTATATGTTGCGTTTGTTGGGATCCGATGAATAGAGAATACTTGTTATGTTGATTATCAAAGTTATATCTATGTGATGTTTATGATCTTGCATGCTCTCCGTTATTAGTAGATGCTCCGGCCAAGTTGATGCTAGTAACTCCAAGAGGGAGTATTTATGCTCGATAGTGGGTTCATGCCTCCGTGAATCGAAGGAGTGACAAGAACCACTAAGGTTATGGATGTGCTGTTGCCACTAGGGATAAAACATTAGTGCTATGTTCAAGGATGTAGTCACTAGTTACATTACGCGCAATACTTAATGCAATTGTCTCGTTGTTAGCAACTTAATACCGGAGGGGGTTCGGACGATAACTCTGAAGGTGGACTTTTTAGGCATAGATGCAGTTGGATGGCGGTCTATGTACTTTGTCGTAATGCCCAATTAAATCTCACTATACTCATCATGATATGTATGTGCATGGTCATGCTCTCTTTATTTTTCAATTGCCCAACCGTAATTTGTTCACCCAACATGTTGTTTGTCTTATGGGAGAGACACGTCTAGTGAACTGTGGACCCCGGTCCAATTCTCTTTATCGAAATACAATCTATCGCAATATTTGTTCTACTCGTTTTCTCGCAAACAATCATCTTCCACACAATACGGTTAATCCTTTGTTACAGCAAGCCGGTGAGATTGACAATCTCACTCGTTTCGTTGGGGCAAAGTACTTTGGTTGTGTTGTGCAGGTTCCACGTTGGCGCCGGAATCACCGGTGTTGCGCCGCACTACATCCCGCCGCCATCAACCTTCAACGTGCTTCTTGACTCCTACTGGTTCGATAAACCTTGGTTTCTTACTGAGGGAAACTTGCTGCTGTACGCATCACACCTTCCACTTGGGGTTCCCAACGAGCGTGTGCTTTACGCGTCATCACACGCGAGATGGCCATCACGAACCACTACTATTTCGAGCTCACGCCTGAGCAGCGGAGGAATCCCCAGTGGCATCCCGACTACAGCCCGACTTGGGACAGCTTCTTCATCAATCGGCGTGAGAGGGCGGTTGCCAGGTACGAGGAGGACGGCCCGCCTCCTTCGAACTTCAACGAGGCCGGCCGTCGGATGTGGTGGCGCGGCCGGACTCTCCAGAGCGTCATGGCCTATCGTGGCGCCCGCCTGCGCTACCCTCAATCCCAGCCCACGCGTGCTCACCCGCCGAGGTTTGATAACCGCGACCCCGATGCTAGCGACGATGACGTCGGCGACTATGATGACTACAGTGGCGACTATTATAGGGCTAGGCACGACTATGATTGAATGGCTCCAACATTCGAATCTGGCCATGTATCTTAATTTTCAGTTGAGCTATGTACTTTAATTTCAGTTGAGTCGTAATAAATTTCGTGTCAACCACTTTATTGAACAAAAACAACCGTCAACGACTTTATAAACTAAATTTAAACTAATAGAACCGACAACAACTTTATTGAAATTACAATAAAATAGATAAATTACTAGTCTAGTCTCTACTCGTCGTCGGAGGTTGTCTCCGTCCAAATGTCATCCCACCGAGGGTCGTTTTCGGTCCAAGTTGTATTCGGGTTCTCGAGCTCGAAGGTGGCGACGGCACGACGGTGGCGCCTGTTGGACTTGCGTTGTGCCCTAAGGATAGCGAAGAACACGTCGGTGTTGTCGACGTCGTTGGGGAACTGCGCCCTCCACTAGCGCATCAACTCCTCGTCGTGCTTGGCGATGGCGATCCTGCGCTGCACCTGGCGGTGCCGGCGACGGTCCTCGTCGTCGACGAGGCACGGCGGTGGCGCGAGGAACTCTGCCTCCTCTAGCGATTCAACATCCGGAAAGTTCATGTCGCGCTGTGGCCGCCGAAAACGCCACGCCGCCGCATCGTAAGCGCGCGCCGCCAGCTCCGGCGTGTTGTACTTGCCGAGGGTGAGGCGGAAGCCACCGGCGCGTATCTCAGCGTAGAACCTACCGCTCGGACGCACTCGAACGCCACGGAAACCGGACGCCCCTCGACAACGTGGAGGCATCCCGGAGATGAGAATGAGCGGAGGAGGCGGTGGCGACGTGTGGTTGCGCCCGAACTCGTCGCTATATATAGCGCACGCGGGGCATGGCACGTGTAAGCCACGGCTACACACGTCGCACGCCGCCGTCGGCGGGGTGAGGCACGTGGAAGCGGTGGCTACACGACGGCGTCGACGGGGCGAGGCACGTGTAAGCGGTGGCTACACGTCGCACGACGGCGTCGACGGGGCGAGGCACGTGTAAGCGGTGGTTACACGTCGCACGACGGCATCGACGGGTAAGCGACACGTGTGGCACGGCGGTGAAACGTTTGATATGATGCGAGATGCAAATAGTTATATGGATGTCATATTCATGTTCATTGGATTTTTCTGATCAATTTTCATATATAAAACTTTTCTATTTGAGTTACCATTTAAAAGTTATTAAAATAACAGTTTTATTAAGTTAAAATAGAGAATTTATTTTTAAAACAGAAAAAACGGCTCCAACGGCTCCAAGGGGCTGATCCGCGTCCAACGGCTCCAGGCCGTTGGATTCAAACGGCCGGAGCCGTTGGATGCACATGGCGCGGATCAGCCGCCACCCCCTCCCAACCCCTTTTGTCGCGGGTCGAGCCACGGCCCGCGATAAAAGACCCCCCTTTTGTCGCGGGTCGAGCCACGACCCGCGACAAAAGGGGGTACGTATATATAGTCTGCGCCGCGGGCGGTGCCTCCACCCGCGACACCCGGAGGCAAACCCTAGACGAAAACGACGCCGCCAGGCTGCCCAAGTCCCGCGCGCGCCACCGTCTTCCTCGCTTCCGGCCACCGCGCGCCACCGCCTCCCTCTGCGCCGCTCCCGCCGCCCTCTGCGCCGCTCCGCCGCGCCACCCGCCGCCATCTGTGCCGCTGTCCACTGCGCCACCCTCGCGCCGCCCCTACCACCTCGCGCAGCCGCCACCTCGGGCGGCCGCCACCTCGGGCCGCCGCCACCTCGTGCCGCGCCCCCGCCACCTCGCGCCGCTGCCGCCACCTCGCGCCGCCCCCGCCACCTCTCTGCGCAGCAGGTAGAACCACCGCGCAGCCGCCGACGCCGGCCGGCCGGCTTTTTTTTCCTTTTCTTTTTTAGTTAGTTTTTAGATTAGTTTAATTATATTGTATTTAGTTTTAGTAATTAGTTAGTTTTGTAAGTATTTAGTTTTTGTAAGTAATTAGTTAGTTTTTGTAAGTATTTAGTTTTTGTAAGTAATTAGTTTTTGTAAGTAATTAGTTTTTGTAAGTATTTAGTTTTTGTAAGTATTTAGTTTTTGTAACGAATTAGTTAGTTTTTGTAAGTTTTTGTAAGTATTTTGTATTTAGTTAGTTTTTGTAAGTAATTAGTTAGTTTTTGTATTTAGTTAGTTTTTGTAAGTAATTAGTTAGTTTTTGTAAGTATTTTGTATTTAGTTAGTTTTGTTAGTTATTTCGTTTTAATTTAGTATTTAGTTAATTAGCGCGAAACACGAACCCGACGCCGGCACCGGCCCTCTCCCTCTTGCAAACACGAACCCGACGCCGACACCGGCCCTCCCCCTCTCGCGCCCTCTTCGCCCTACTCCACGCCGCCTTCCCCTCCTCTCCCTCGACGAGACCTCTGGAAATGCCGCAACTTCCCTCTCCTCTCCCTCTCGTCGACGCTAGTCGCCGACACCCTCTCGCAAACACCCTCTCGCAAACACCCCTCTTCTCTCCCTCTCGCGAACAACCGACGCCGACACTGGCCCTCTCCCTCTCGCGAAGAACCGACGCCGATTAGGGTTAGGGTTTGGTTAGTGTTTGGTTAGCTAGGGTTAGGGTTTGGTTTGGGTTAGAACATGTGCTTATCGATTTAATTCTTTTGCAGAAACAATGGATCCATTCGAATGGGACTTGGACCAGGAAGACATTTTCGCGAACATAATCCGCGATGGTACAGAAGCCGACCGAGAAGACCGCGACTCCGGTGATGGAGAAGCCCGTGACTCCGGTGATGGAGAAGCCCGCGGCTCCGGTCATGGAGAAGCCCGCGGCTCCGGTGATGGAGAAGCCGACGGCTCCGGTGACGGAGAAGCCGACGGCTCCGGTCATGACGAGGTATACGATTAGTATAGAGACATTAATGGAATTCTATATGTACATGTGTATAGAGGCATTAATGGAATTCTATATGTATTCTCTTAGGCCTCCGAAGATAAGATAGAGAAACGAGGCCCGGCAAAGAAGTTGGGCAAAAAAGACCACTTCACAATTGAAGCTATATCACCGGAAGGCCAACCGGTGGTACCCGCGAGTGTCGGAGTGACATTTAAAAATCAGTGCGGAGTTGTGGTTAGAGATCGTCTCCCGATCACTATCAGAGAATGGAACAAGACCAAGAATGTGTCCGAAAATCAGGTTGCCGATAGGTACAAAGACACACTTTTCGGCGACCTCATGGCACATTTCACTTTGCCAGATTTGGGATCGGAGTCCGAGAATGCTAGCGAGAGGGCGCTAGTGAAGAAATGGGCTCTTAAGAAGATGGGGGAACTTTTCCGGGCGTATAAGAACCGGTTATGGAAAAATTATAAGAAAGACAAGAAGCCTCCATTATTCGAGAACTATCTAGCGAAGCAGGAGCATCATTGGGAAGAATTTGTGGAGTACAAAGAATCAGAGGAGGCTGTGAACCTGTCCAAGAAAAACAAGAAGAATGCAAGCGAAAAGAAATATCACCATCATACGGGGCGAGGGGGCTACGGAGTATCCATGCCTAAGTGGGATGCACAAGAGGCTGAGATGGAGCTGAATGGGATCACTCCAGAACCCACGCGAGAAGGATGGGACATTAGGGCTCGAAATTGGTTCCTCGCGCATGGTTGTGAGTATGACATGAAGACAGGGAACATTGTTGAAAGTGACAAGCAGGGTTAGGGTACCCGAGAAAAAATGGATTGAAGTGACGACAGATATAAAGGCGGGAAAACTAAAGTTTGCTCCCGATAGAGAGAAAGACTCGTCGACGCTTGTCCTCGGTAATCCTGAGAAGGGAGGACGAACAAGAGGCTTCGGCCCTAGTGTTCCGTGGTCACTTGGGTTTCCGGCCGACGCAGAGACTTATAGAAGCCGAGCGAGAGCTAAACAACGCCAGCTGGAGGTGCAGAATGACCGGATGGCCGAGTTCCAACGCCGACTTGACCAGCAGCAGCGGGAGCTTCAGCAGACAGCGAGCGGGAGATAAATGAACTAAAAGGACAGCGCCCGCCGGATACTCACTGCTGGCATATCTCGGCGACGAGACGAGCGGCGTGGCCGACTCGGAGGCCCCTCCTACACGGATGATGATAGATGCCGGTCCCGGCGACCCCTTGGATGGAATCAAGGAGCAAACACCTTGTGATCTCCATGAGGTGTTCGGGAAGGTGTCCGTTAAGGTGGCGGTCGGCTATGTCTTACCGGCATTTGGACCTGAAGGTGAGCCGGCAACATGGCATGGCAATCCGATTCCAGCTGGGTATGCTCGTGTCGGGGTGGATTCAGTTGTCCCGTCGTGGGAGACATTGGAGCTCGAAATCCCTGGAGGTGATGGGGGGCTTACACTCAGAGAGGTGCTGGGAGAAATCATTCTCTGGGAAAAGAAGAACATCAGGCTGCCGGCTGGGTAGCCCCTAGTACCGGTCGTCCCGAGCAGGTCACCATCACCTCCTCCGAGTGATCGCAGGCCACCATCACCTCCTCCTACTGATCACATGTCGCCACCATCACCCCGTGGGTACGACTTTGACCACGACATCGGTAGTCCATCTCCATCTCCAGCGCCGCCGCCTCCGCCCACTAAGACTCGGAATGCACCCAGCCGGAAGCGTTTCAAGAGTCCTGTCCGCAAGATGTCGCCCCTCCCAAAAGTACCAAAGGTTCCTCCCCCCCGTCCTTACGATTGTACTGAAGAGGAAAATGATGCCATTGTTAAGAAATACAATTATGATTTTTTTCATAAGCCAAAACCTCCAGCGCCAGAGCTATACACAGAGAAGCAAATAGAATATGCCACTAGTTTTCTGAACACACCATCGCAGTATGAGTTACACGAGAAGAAGGATGACTATACACACACTCTTGCGAATGTATATGACCATAAGAAGGATGAAAAGGCTAAGGAGAAGGACATTGCTGGGGCACGAGCAAATCATCAGCTAGAAGTGCAGCCGAGAATAAGTCAAGTTCAACAAGTGCACCCCTCAAGGCCAAGCAAACGACAAAAGGCAGAAAGAGAAAGGAAGTTCCCCTCCTCGGAGATCAGCCCAAACAATCGATCCCAACACTCAAAGTGTTTAATGTTCCCAAGGTGTACCAGGAACATGGTGGTCTCGATATGGAAGAAGCTGCAAGGCTAGCGGCTTCCTGTTCAGTTACCGTGGAGGAATTGCTGTCTGCAGCGAGATGCTGCACTACCCACTGCTGATATAGCTCCTAAATTTGTCTACGGGGCCGACTTGGTCAGCGAGAGAGCAGCTGCATAAACTGCCAACACATATGCGGAATTTGCATCGAGTGGTACCTTGATGCATGCAAGGAGAACATAATGTACATCGTGGCGAGTATACCATGGGAATATTAGTACCGAAAGGAGGAGATCCATATTGAGATGAATGAACTCGGCGTTATTCAATCTAGATGCCCTCGACAAATCTCTCATGAGTTGCTATTGCTTGTAAGTTGTTAACTACATATAAGTTCATTTTCATTCAGTTCATGTTCGTTTTCATTGCATATACTCATTATATCTTATGTGTTCTCTTATGCAGACTGAAGTAATATTATCAATGTTGGGTTTATTGACCCAGATAAAATACATGTTGAAACGGTAAAGCATAAACGCGAAGAAACGGGAGGAAACCTACTAAGGTTTTTGGGGGAGCAATATTTCTGTGATTCAATATTGTTTCCTTACAACTACGAGTGAGAGTCTTAATGATCTTTTATGCACATTCAATTTTTCTTACTCGATGTTAAGTGTAATTCCTGACGTATATGCATAACATGTGCAGCTTCCACTGGATTCTACTAGACATTCAACCTGATAAGGGAATAGTTGAAGTAAGAGACCCACTGAGTAGAGGCGTGGACGGGTTCCAGGACTTGCAGAAGTTGCTCCAAGTGTAATTTCCTTCATCGCCGCGCTTTATCTTTCGTGAGATATCAATTAATTATCCACTCATTCAATCATTCTTTTGCCTGGCAGGGCTTGGCAAGCTTTGAAGAATCATCATAAGGAGATTACCTGGGCAAAGAAGCTAACATTTACTCCTGTACCGTGCCCCCAGCAGCCACAATGGACGAATCTATGTGGATACTACATTTGCGAGTCCATTCGCATGTTAACCACTGAGAAGCAGAACAAAAATAAATTCGACGTAAGCAATAACATTCACAACTTTATTTATTATCATCAGTATTTCGTTATCAAGACTGATATAGTCATACTCATCTCATTTTCGTATATAGGTCGACTTCATGCGGGACAGACTCCAACCAAAGGAACACCTACTAGGAATCGCGGAGGAACTGGCGGGACTTTTGGTTAGAGAAGTAATAAACAACAAAGGCTTGTTTAGTCCAAATAGATGCTCTACCTCCAAATAGACGGTCGTTAGTACCGCTTGTCGATCGTGAGCTCCATGTATATATATAGGGAATCTACGAATATGTGTAAGGGGAATCGACTTTTGCTTCCAATATTTGTTTGATCGATCTATATATATATATATAATGAATGAACGTGTACCACTTCTAGTAGCGTACAAATATATGCAACTTTTATTTTTGAATGAAAAAAATGAAATAAAAGGGGGTCGGTGGCGGGGGGGGGGTGCTGCACCTCTCAAACCCTAAAGCAGCAGCATTGTGCGTGCGCCACGTAGAGGGCCTTTTGTCGCGGGTGGTAATACCGCCCGCGACAAAAGGGCCTGTGTCCTGCGCGCCCCGCGGCTGCCACATGGTGGACCTTATGTCGCGGGTCGTAAGCGACCCGCGACAAAAGGGTGACCTTTTGTCGCGCCTCCCTTGTCGCGGCTGGCCGCCCGCGACAAAAAAGTCATACGACCCGCGACATTAGGCCTATTTTCCACTAGTGATCTATCCACTGAGGCTACGACCATTAACCACAACCGTACTTCGAAAGATGAAAGAAATAAAAAGAGGTGTGCCTCAGATAATTTGAAGCAGCCGGTAAGGGAAGCTGCACCTACTTTGCCTGACGCATAATATCTTCTGCCTATCTACATATACCAGAAGTCTGAGAGCATAATCACACAACCAACCAATGTAGTGAAGGAAACAAAGCTGCAAATATCTTTTTACTTTCTTCCTCCATGTCTCTTCAGCCAAGCCTCGCATCTTTGAGAAAAAAACCTGCTGCAATTGCTACCATGGCAATACTTGGTGACTATGCCTTAGGGATGAGTGGCAATGGGAAAATCAGTCCCACCATGAGCATAAAATTACGCAAGTGTCTGCAGTCTGTGGCGCCATGCGTCGAGTGCCAGCAGCGCGGCTCAACCACCACTCCTTATTTCCTCCGATCCGACGACAACGCCGTCAATTTCTCCTCCCGCTTGAAACCAGGAAAGTGTGCCAGGGGTGGTCATCCCGTTTGCTTTGCACCTCCAATGGTTGCTTCTCTCCCAGATGACGACTCGCAAACAAGGTTTTAGTTACCGAGTGAATTCAATGATAAATCTCAGTTCATTTGAATTTAGATTGAAATTTGGACTGGCTGGTTAGTCCAGCCTAAACCATGTGTTCCCCCTCCGCTATAAGCCCGTGCCCCAACTCATTTGTCCGAGATTTTCGATTTCTTTTCCCCTAAATATTATATTCAAATTGTTTGTACATTATCAAGTTTGAAACTCAAATTTTATGTGAGAATCTCGTCTGGCATTTGATCAGTTATCTCCGGTAACCACGGTTACCGAAAATCCTGCACCCATCTGATTGTTTTTCTTACCACTACCCAAATCCTTACTCACAAGTTTGTTTTTATTTGGACGAAATTTACTTAAATTGGATTTGGTATGAATCTAATCCAATTGGATGTAAAAAAAATCCATCGGAATTGCCAACATTTGGGAAACTGGTACATGCATGAGCTAATCACTCTTCTGGTGCTTGAGTGTCATACTGTCACGGTGTCTTCAATCATCACATCACTGTGTAGTTTCTTCAGTTAAAAAATTGGATACTTTTAGATCTAGAATAATAGGTAATAATACTCGGGACAGGGAGTAACTGGGGATCATGGTGACTAACGTTATGCGATCAGCTTATCCTTTCTTTCGAAGAAACGACAACTTTGCTACCCATAGCGATCAGGCATTAAAAGCTCGCAAGGACGATGCGGTGTGATACAAACACATATCATGAACCCTCCGTTGCTGATGCTGCGGCTGTGGAAATATGAGTATTTCTCCATCCAAGCGGAGTCTGAACTCAAAGTCTTCCTCTTCCAAAACAGCCTACCCCATTGTACATATATGGAAGTTCCATAGAATTATGTCCTTTTTTGCGGTGAAGAATCGTGTCTGCAGTGGCATCACTCATTGTCATCCTTAGTCTCATTGTACTTTAAAAAAAAATTCAAACCATACTTGTGTGTGTCAACTTTGTATGAGATCGTAAGATTTCAATTTGTGATCAGTTAATCTATATCCGCCAAAGTCAATTTTGCTTTTTTTGCAAAGAAAAATTCAACTTTCCAGCAAAGTCATATAATTGTTTTTTGTCGCTATCGAACCACATGAACCGATGGTCTGACCAGCGAACCAGTGAATCAGTAGTCTCACCGGTCAAGTTTTTGAAACTATGCACTACATTTGTAGATTCCAGCAATTAGTAAATTGTGCTTAAATACATATAGTTTTAAAACCGACCAGACAAGCAGTGCATCCGAAAATAAACTGCATCTAATAGTAAAATGCATCTAATGGTTTTTCTACATTTAACTTGTTTGGGTTAGAAAAGGAATATACTTTCACAATTTCCAAGGCTTATAGCATGTAGAGCAATCATAACAAGTATATGTACATAGATAAGCACATTATAAGAAATATCCCCCATGAGAGGAATACGATAATAAGATACTTAACTTACAATTTATAAATTAAAACCAAAGTAATTAATAAATTAATTTAAATAAGAGAAGTCATGATGCAGTGCAATTTGCATCATAGCTATCAGTCGAAGCACCAAAAAAATGGTAGAAAGAAAACGAACAGCTGCCTGCAGGAATCAATCTTGCAACATCCAACGTGGCCTGGTCCTCTTAGACGAGTACCAGTTGGCCTAAAATGAGTTTAGGAATATTTTTTGAAGTATAACCTATATTAGCCAAATTTGAAAATTTTGGGACCCTGTGCGGGCCGCATGGGCTGCACACCTGTCGGCCCGGGCCTGGAACTATCTAGATATAACACTTATCCCATGATTGAGCCTCTTCTCTCCTGTCCCTGGCAAATGAATGGTACAAGCCTGGCGTTCTAGCGGTTTTGAACTGAAGTGATGAGCTAAAGTGTTTGTTAACGGCTCCAGCTGTTGAATAGTCTCTCGTATCACCTTAAGCACATCTGGTTTAAGAATCTCTTTCTTTGTTGAAGGGTTGCTAAGCAATACAAAGCTCCAAGTGATGTACTTTTACCTCCTCATGAGTTCCGTATACATCTGAACAGATGATCAGTCACGGTACATTCATCACAACATCACGAACAAATCTTAGGCATACTTTTTTGTCGGCATTAGTTTGAGACATGCTGCAGCTAATGTGCTTCTTAACAAGTTCAGATGAATCTTAGTTTTTAGGTTGTTATAGAGGACCATGCCCTTGTTAAATAGTGATGAGACTCTTAAGATTTCAGTTTGTTCTAGGGCACTTGGCACTATCGATATCCAGTGAGCCACTAAGGCAACGTTCCTTTACCACAACTGTACTTGGAACATTCAAGCTACACCTACTTGCCGGATGCAAACATACCTTCTGCCTACCTATATATACCAGTGAAACAATCCCACATCCAACCAATGCAGTGTAGGAAACAAAGCTGTTTATGTCCTTTTACCTTTTGCCTCGGTTTGTGTTTAGACTTTAGACAAGCCTCACGTCTTAATTTGAACAATAAAAAAACCTACTACACGTTGTATCATGGCACGACTGGTGACTATGTCTTTGGAATGAGCGGCAATGGGAAAATTAAGCTCACGAGGGATTGGGATGCCAGAGTTTCACGTCTCGCCGCATGCATGTATCTAAGAGCGGCGGGAGTCCATCCGCAGCACATGCTCGAGCGGGCGATCCCGCGAGGGCCATTGCAAGGCAGAGCTGGTCAGAGAGAAGCGGGCATTGGACGAGGGAGTGCGGGCAACCTGGCGCCACACGACGGGAAGACTAGCGTTTGTTGTATTGTTGTATCCTAGGACGATTGTGTTGCACGATCCAATGCAGACCCTATCAGAGACTCAGCACCTGAATGAGTTGCGGTTCTGTGTCTGACAAAGAATGTCCCCCCCACTCAATTTAAACTCGTTTTTTCAGTATTTTCTTCACTGTTTTGGCCAGTATCTATGCCTCTTTCCACAACTTGTGTATGGTCAGTACAAAATACACTCAGTATTTTGGACTGTGCAAAATTCACAAAAACGTAGATCTGAAGTAGTGAACAATATAGTTTTGGAACCTCCAACATTTTTCAGAATTTATCATTTTTGCGTCGTCTAGAATACAACTTATTCATCCTGAAATTTTGCACAGTGGTAGAGTACATCATTGGTTTCACCTTATTTTTTCCAGATTTTTTAAAATTTTAAAATGTGAATTCGAATTTTGAAAAAAAAATACAAGCCATGTAGCTAGGGCTACATTTGGATTTCCCGGATCATGAGGGTTATTCAGTTGCATCACTCATTGCCATAGTTCATCTTTCCTTTTAAAGTTTTTCTGGAGGGATTGTGTCCATGTTAAATCGTTGTGACATTGTACATTTCATTTGTGACTAGTTAATCTATATTCACCAAAGCTACTTTTCCTCACCACCACCGTACTAGGATAAATAAAATGGCTATCTACTCATGGTAACTTTTAAATGTTTATGCTGACCATCCTCGAAAAAAAATGTTTATGCTGACTATTTCCACGCCTACTTATCTAATATATCATACAGTTATCCTCTTTTAATATACGAGAGATCTGAAGGATGCCACGCAATGTGCGGTGGTACATCCCATCTAGTGAAGCTAATAAACAAGGATCTAGATCTTTTTTTATCGTCTTCTGTTGGTTTCACATCTTTAATCGAGAAAGAGACAACAAATATTGCTATCTGGGTAGTGACACCGACAATACCTTCAGATATGAGTGGCACTAGGGAAAATTCAGCCCGTATTTGTCTTTGTAGTGCAATGTCAAACTAGATTTGAACAAGAGCAAGTGGAACTTCGTTTATACTCTTAACCATTGCCCGGGTCCGGTGAATATAGGAACAAAGTGAGATCAACATGTCGAAGCTAGGGACAGTTAAAAAAAACGTAGTGACACATGCTTAACTGTTTACATGGGGTTTTTAACATATTAATGAACAATTGCACTTGAGCTATCTGTCTCTAACACATATCCCCATGATTAAGCATGGTCATAATATGCAGAGTATACTTCACCTTAGTATATGTTGAATGTTTTTTTTTAAACAGAAGGCTCGAAAGCCCGGCTTTGAATTAACAAAGCCATCAACCGGCCAGGAGTTACAACAGGACACCACAGCACGCACACCACGGCAAGAAGGATACAAGGGTACACACAGAACGAATTACAACACTGCACTAAGAGCGAGAGCTAGCAGAAGTGCAGACCGCCGTTGTTCGACACCAAGTACACCAGCCGGAGGCACGGCGAGGCACTGCCCGGAGCAGAATTGTAGTCTTGAAACCGAGGAAAACAGCCAGGAATCCGAGCACCAGAAGCACCAACCTGTTCTCATGCCGAAGAGGGCCCCTGTCCTCTCGCCTGGCTCGAAGGCGTCGAACCATCGAACATGAGAGAAGCTCACCCGAGAGCTGCAGAGGTGTTGGGCTCCGGACCTAACGCCACCCTGGAGGAGACTACCTTGACGAAGATCACACCATACCGGCCACACTGCTGAGCACTTGGACATCTACCAGCGACGAGAAATCCGCCGGGAGCACCTGCAGAGGACGGGGCAGACTGCCATCGACACACGCATACGGGCTAGACACCGCAGCTGCTCAAGGACCGACATTGCCCAAAGCTGCCACCTTCAGCTCCGCCACCCTACCCAAACCTCCCCAAGCGGCGCCTCCAAGAAGGTTACGGCGCAGCAGCGCGTCGCCGCCGCCCAATCAGGAGATTTTGGACTTTCGTCCGGGAGGTTGGGAAGAGGTGAGCAGGAGCCAAGGCCAGCAGCTACTACCTCAGAGCCGACGTGAACCGAGGATCCACGCCGCAGACGCCGCCCGCCGCCGCCTCACATCCCGAGGAGTCGAGGACGCCGGACCGAGGCACCCACCACGATGCCCGCCGCAGGACATCGGGGGAGACGAAGCCAGCGCCCTCGCCGTTCGTCGACCAGACGCATCGGGGCCGCCCACCCGAGGCAACCCAGATGAGGCCCAGACCTAGGCCCGCTGGCCCAGATCTGGGCCCGCCGCCGCCACCCATGGCCACGGGCACGCCGCCGCAGGGCCGCGCCAGCCAGCCAGAAGCCGCGCTGCCGCCACCCCGCCGGAGATGTGTCTTCACCACGCCATGGTCAGGCCACCGCGCCGCCGCGCCAGACGTCGAGCACGGCGCCCCCGGCGACCGCGCCAGCCCGCGCCACCACAGCCACGCGGGGGAGAGAGGAGCCCCGCCGCCGCCGGCGCCCCGGGGCTTTGCCCGGCGGCGCCCTCTGGCGGCGGCGAGGGAGGGACGGGGGGAGGAGGCGCTGGAGGTTGGGGGAGGCGAGGGTTTCGCCCTGCGCTCGCGGGAGCGGCAGGACGAAACGACTAGGAGCACATCA
>NC_061511.1:171619798-171642601 GCF_022539505.1 Lolium rigidum | reverse complement strand
GATTGATTTCTTTGTTCCATTAACTTTGTTAACTGTGCAATGTCCCGGAGAAGTGTTAAGAATGATTATATCCTCGAAATATGAATTTTCAATTATGCATAACCCCTCTAATGAGGTTTATTTAATTTTATAGTATGAAAGGAAGTTTCAAGGTCAAGAGAGGAGGATGATACAACCACCAAATCAAGAAGAAAATGAAAAGTCTAAGCTTAAGGGATGCCCCGTGGTTCATCCTCTTTAGAAAACTCAAGCATCTAAGCCTGGGGATGCCCAAGGCATCCCCTTCTTCATCGACAACTTATCAGGTCATCCTCTGGTGAAACTATATTTTTATTCAGTCACATCTTATGTACTTTGCTTGGAGCGTATGGCTGCTTTTATTTTTTTTTGTTTTGTTTGAATAAAATCGGATCTAGCATTGCTTTGTGGGAGAGACACGCTCCGCTGTTGCATATGGACACATGTGTTCTTAGCTTTATTCTTAATGTTCATAGCGAAGGTTGAACTACCTCGTTCATTGTTATATGGTTGGAAACGGAAAATGCCGCATGTGGTAAATTGCGTAATAATGTCTTGAATAATTTGATACTTGGCAATTGTTGTGCTCATATAGATCATGTTTAAGCTCTTGCATCATGTACTTTGCACCTATTAATGAAGAACTACAGAGCTTGTTAAAATTTGGTTTGCATGATTGGTCTCTCTAAGTCTAGATATTTTACAGTTGAGTAGTGATTTGAACAACAAGGACGATGTAGAGTCTTATAATGCTTACAATATGTTCATATGTGAGTCTTGCTGTACCATTCTATACTTGAGTTTGCTTCAAACAACCTATGCTAGCCTAGCCTTGTATTGAGAGGGATTCTTCTGCATCCAAATCCTTGAGCCAAAAACTATGCCACTTGTGTCCACCATACCTACCTACCACATGGCATTTCTCTGCCATTCCAAAGTACATTACTTGAGTGCTACCTTTAAACTTCTATCTTTGCCTTTACAATACATAGCTCTTGGGAAAATAGCCTTAGAAACTATTGTGGATTGAAGGTATGTACTTATGTATCTTATCTCTAATAAGTTGCTTGTTGAGCGGTAACCATGTTTCGGGGACGTACATCAACTTTTACCTTTGTTGAATATCATGTGAGTTGCTATGCATGTTCGTCTGTTCGAAGTAAGGGAGATTTTCATGATCAAATGGTTTGAGTATGCATATTGTTAGAGAAGAACATTGGGCCGCTAACTAAAGCCATGAATCATGGTGGAAGTTTCAGTTTGGACACAAAACCTCAATCTCTTATGAGAATATTACCTGTTGTTGAATGCTTAAGCATTAAAAGAGGAGTCCATTATCTGTTGTCTATGTTGTCCCGGGATGGGTGTCTAAGTTGAGATTGATCAAAAGCGAGAAATCCAATGCGAACCTTCTCCTTAGACCCTTGTACAGGCGGCATAGAGGTACCCCTTTGTGACACTTGGTTGAAACATATGTTATGCAATGATAATCCGTGTTAATCCAAGCTAATTAGGACAAGGTGCGGGCACTATTAGTATACTATGCATGAGGCTTGCAACTTATAGGATATCTTATACATAACACATATGATTTATTACTACCGTTGACAAAATTGTTTCTTGTTTTCAAAACGAAAAGCTCTAGCACAAAAATAGTAATCCATGCTTCCCTCTGCGAAGGGCCATTCTTCTACTTATTGTTGAGTCAGTTTACCTACTTCTTTCTATCTTAGAAGCAAACACTTGTGTAAACTGCGTGCATTGATTCTTACATGTTTACCTATTGCACTTGTTATATTACTTTGTGTTGACAATTATCCATGAGATATACATGTTGAAGTTGAAAGCAACCGCTGAAAACTTATATCTTCCTTTGTGTTGTTTCAAAGCTTTCTACTAAGAATTTATTGCTTATGAGTTAACTGTTATGCAAGTCTTATTGATGCTTGTCTTGAAAGTATTATTCATGAAAAGTCTTTGCTATATGATTCAGTTGTTTACTCATTATCTTCATCATTGCTTCGAATCGCTGCATTCATCTCATGTGCTTTACAATAGTATGATCAAAATTATGATAGCATGTCACTTCAGAAATTATCCTTGTTATCGTTTACCTACTCGAGGGCGAGTTGGGACTAAGCTTGGGGATGCTTGATACGTCTCAAACGTATCTATAATTTCTTATGTTCCATGCTACTTTTATGATGATACTCACATGTTTTATACACATTATATGTCATTATTATGCATTTTCCGGCACTAACCTATTGACGAGATGCCGAAGAGCCAATTGTTGTTTTCTGCTGTTTTTGGTTTCAGAAATCCTACAAAGGAAATATTCTCGGAATTGGACGAAATCAACGCCCAGAGGCTTATTTTTCCACGAAGCTTCCAGAAGACCGAGGGAGATACGAAGTGGGGCCACGAGGCGCCGCCACACTAGGGCGGCGCGGCCTAGGGGGGGCCGCGCGGCCCAAGCGTGTGGGGCCCCCGTGATTCCTCCGACTCCGCCCTTCCGCCTACTTAAAGCCTTCGTCGCGAAACCCTCGTGCCGAGAGCCACGATACGGAAAACCTTACCGTGACGCGCGCCGCCAATCCCATCTCGGGGGATTCGGGAGATCGCCTCCGGCACCCTGCCGGAGAGGGGAATCATCTCCCGGAGGACTCTTCATCGCCATGATCGCCTCCGGATCGATGTGTGAGTAGTTCACCCCTGGACTATGGGTCCATAGCAGTAGCTAGATGGTCGTATTCCCCTCATTGTGCTATCATGTTAGATCTTGTGAGCTGCCTAACATGATCAAGATCATCTATTTGTAATGCTACATGTTGTGTTTGTTGGGATCCGATGAATATTGAATACTATGTCAAGTTGATTATCAATCTATCATATATGAGTTGTTTATGTTCTTGCATGCTCTCCGTTGCTAGTAGAGGCTCGGCCAAGTTGATACTTGTAACTCCAAGAGGGAGTATTTATGCTCGATAGTGGGTTCATGCCTCCATTAAATGCGGGACGGTGACGAGAAAGTTCTAAGGTTGTGGATGTGCTTGTTGCCACTAGGGATAAAACATCGATGCTTTGTCTAAGGATATTTGTGTTGATTACATTACGCACCATACTTAATGCAATTGTACTGTTGCTTGCAACTTAATACCGGAAGGGGTTCGGATGATAACCTGAAAGTGGACTTTTTTGGCATAGATGCATGCTGGATAGCGGTCTATGTATTTTGTCGTAATGCCCTGATTAAATCTCATAGTACTCATCATGATATATGTATGTGCATTGTTATGTCTTCTTTATTTGTCAATTTCGCAACTGTAATTTGTTCATCCAACATGCTATTTATCTTATGGGAGAGACACCACTAGTGAACTGTGGACCCCGGTCCTATTCTTTACATCTGAAATACAATCTACTGCAATTGTTCTTTACTGTTCTTCGCAAACAATCATCATCTTCCACACTATACGGTTAATCCTTTGTTTTCAGCAAGCCGGGGAGATTGACAACCTCACTATTACGTTGGGGCAAAGTACTTTGATTGTGTTGTGCAGGTTCCACGTTGGCGCCGGAATCCCTGGTGTTGCGCCGCACTACACTTCGCCGCCATCAACCTTCAACGTGCTTCTTGGCTCCTCCTGGTTCGATAAACATTGGTTTCTTTCTGAGGGAAAACTTGCTACTGTCTGCATCACACCTTCCTTTTGGGGTTCCCAACGGACGTGTGTTAATTGCACGCATCACCGGTGGTGAAAGGGCGCGGTGGCGGTGGCGGTGGTGAAAGGGCGGTGGCGTCGGTGGTGAAAGGGCGCGATGGCGGTGGCGAAAGGGCGGTAGTGCACCGCCCCCTCGCTGCCCCCTCCGGTCCTCTCTCTCTTGTAAAAAAAACCAAAAAAACCCTGGCCCGCGCGTATACGGAGGGGGCGGCGAGGGGGCCCCTCTCGCCGCCCCCTCCGTATACAAGCGGGGTCGATCGGTGCCCCCTCCGTAAGATTGTTTTGTTAATAGCGTAATTATAATTAACATATATAGCTCACATCAAGTTTTACTTTTTTTTGTTAATTATCAAGTTTTACGTTTTTTTTTGTTAATTATCAAGTTTTACGGTTTTTTGGTTAATTATCAAGTTTTAAGTTATTTTACCGTTTTTGTTAAACTAATTAACTAGTTAAAATTAAAAAGAACAAAAAAACACAAAAAAGGAAAAAAATCTGGCCCTCTTTCTCCTTTCTCCTCTCTCTCCTTTCTCATCTCCCGTGCGGGACGCGGCGCGTTTGGCGGCGCGTGCGGAGGCGCGTATGGCGGCTGCGCGGAGCGCGTGCGGAGGCGCGTGCGGGCGGCGCGGATCGATCAGCGCGTTTGGCGAAGGACACACAGGGCGGCCGCCGGCCGACGCGCGCGCGGCGAGTGATCGAGACGACGACGTACGGAGGCGGCGAATATCGGCAGCGACAGACAGCGGCGAGGCGAGCCGACAGACGACGGCGGCGAGGCGAGCGTCGGCGGTTTCGAGACAGCGCAGGAGGAAGAAGAAGTGAAAAACGCGCAAGGGCCGCGCGCGCAATTTATAGCCAGGGGCCTTTAGTCGCGGTTGGTGTGGCCAACCGCGACTAAAGGGCACACCAACCGCGACTAAAGGTCTTTTCAATTCTAGCGGTTCCCGCCGAGACACCCTTTAGTCGCGGTTGGCCAGACCAACCGCGACTAAAGGTATTTTTTAAAATTCTTTTAATTTCTGAATCTTCAAAATACAAATAATATATGAAAAAAATCAGAAAAATAAAACTAATTCATTTCAAAATCTTAAAAATACAAATAATATATGAAAAAATTCAGAAAAATAAAACTAATTCATTTCAAAATCTTAAAAATACAAATAATATATCAAAAATTTCAGAAAAATAAAACTAATTCATTTCAAAATCTTAAAAATACAAATAATATATAAAAAAATTCAGAAAAATAAAACTAATTCATTTTGCACCCACCAGCCTCTTTCTTCCCGCCTCTTTCTTCCCGCCTCTTTCTTCCCGCCACTTTCTTCCCGCCTCTTTCTTCCCGCCACTTTCTTCCCGCCTCCTGTCTTCCTGCTCCCATTTTTCCCGCCATTTCTCACTACATATATGTAGCCCGGCTTGCCCAGCATGATCACATCTCTACAATCTCTCATCAGTCTCTCATGGCTTCCACCGTACCCACTCTAACCTACCAGCAGGTGGAGGAGCTTTGCGCCTCGAACTACCCTTGCCCACCGGGCTACCGCGTCCCCGCCGGCTGGAGCCTAAGCGCCGGAGGCGTGCCGGTCCCTCCCGTCCCTCAGGGTACTGCGCGCCGGGCGGCCATCACGAACCACTACTACCTCGACCTCAAGCCGGAGCAGCGGATGAATCCCCGCTGGCATCCGATAACCAGCATACTTGGGACGCCTTCTTCATCAGTCGGCGTGAGAGGGCGCTCGCCAGGTATGAGGAGGATGGTCTGCCTTCTGGGAACTTCCACGAGGCCGGCCGTCGGCTATGGTGGTACGGCCGGACTCTGCAGAGCGTCATGGACTACATCACGGCCGGCGATATCCCCTGCCTGCGCTACCCTCAGTTCGCGCCACGAGCGCCGCCCGACGACAGCGACGACGGCAGCGACGACGACGGCGGCAACTTAGAAGGCGACAACTACCAGTACAACAGCGGCGACTATGAAGACTACGAGTATGCATATTATACGCCTAGGCAGGAGTATGACTAAATCACTCCAAATTTCATATATCATCAGTGGTATCTCGAATCAATCGAATCATTCGAAAATGGACACCAAACACATCACGGATAATATAATTCACATGATCCATTCAACAAAGTTTGGTACAATAAATTATTACACATCATTTCTTCCCTTGTGTCCCTGCTTGCTTACGATTGTGCAGTATCCATGGAGCATCCTCATCATTTAACTTAATTCTTGGGTCAGTGTTCACTTTGAAGGGCGGAATTTCACCAAATATATTATAATCTTCTGACATGTCTGTCTTGTCCTCCACTCCCACGATGTTTCTTTTCCCTGAAAGAACAATGTGGCGCTTTGGATCATCGCATGATGTACTGATCATTTTCTTATTTCCGTTTCCTCGGTTTGCTACTCATGTCTTTCACATAGAAAACCTGAGCGACATCTTTGGGGCTAGGACGAATGGTTCGTCAAGGTAACCAAGATTGTTGAAATCCACCATTGTCATTCCGTATTGCTGGTCCACCTTTACCCCACCTCCTGTTAGCTTGAACCATTTGCACCGGAACAAAGGGACCTTAAAGAAGGGTCAATAGTCAAGTTCCCATATCTCCTCTATGTAACCATAATATGTGACCTTTTGCCCATTCTCGGTTGCTGCATCAAAGCGGACACCACTATTTTGGTTGGTGCTCTTTTTATCTTGGGAGATCGTGTAAAATGTATTCCCATTTATCTCCTACCCTTGGAAAGTCGTTATAGTCGAAGATGGTGTCTTGGCCAACATGTACAACTAATCTACAACATCATTGTCATTCATTAAATGTTTTCTCAACCAACTGCCGAAAGTCTCCATGTGGGCCTTTCGAATCCAGGATTCAGGCATCCCCGGGTTGTCTGAGCGTAAAATATTCTTGTGTTTCTCGAAGTACGGAGCCACCAAGCTTGAATTGGTCAGAACTGTGTGGTGTGCTTCAGTCATAGAATGGCCGTCCATACATATCGTTGATTTCCTTCCGATCGTGCCTTTTCCACTTAGTCTCCCCTCGTGCCGCGATCGAGAAAGACCAATCGGCTTAAGGTCAGGAACAAAGTCAACACAAAACTCAATTACCTCCTCATTTCCATAGCCCTTGGCGATGCTTCCTTCTGGCCTAGCACGGTTACGAACATATTTCTTTAATACTCCCATGAACCTCTCGAAGGGAAACATATTGTGTAGAAATATAGGACCGAGAATGGAAATCTCTTCGACTAGGTGAACCAGGAGGTGCGTCATAATATTGAAGAAGGATGGCGAGAACACCAACTCGAAACTGACAAGACATTGGACCACATCGTTCTGTAACCGTGGTAGATCTTCTGGATTGATTACCTTCTGAGAGATTGCATTGAGGAATGCACATAGCTTCACAATGGCTACTCGAACATTTTCCGGCAGGAGCCCCCTCAAAGCAATCGAAAGCAATTGCGTCATAATCACGTGGCAGTCGTGCAGGTTTTGGAACTTTTTGTCCGCCATGTTTATTATTCCCTTTATATTGGACGAGAATCCAGACGGGACCTTCATACTACTCAGGCATTCAAAAAAGATGACCTTCTCTTCTTTGGTAAGAGGGTAGCTGGCACGACCTTGAAATCATCAGGGTCTTTCAAACGTTGCTGGCCCTGCCGTGCTTCCTTTGTATCATTTATCTTCCCATATACGCCCAAGAAGCTTAGCAGGTTCACGCAAATATTCTTCGTAACATGCATCACGTCGATTGCAGAGCGGACATCTAGGACTTTCCAATATTCTAGATCCCAAAATATAGATTTCTTTTTCCACATGGGTGCGTGCCCATCAGCTCCCTTCGGAACTGATTGTCCGGCAGGACCCTTTCCAAAGATGACATTCAAATCCTTGACCATATCAAATACCTCAGCACCCGGTGCGTTCCGCGAGCTTCGGCCGGTGATCCGCCTTGCCGTTGTAATGCTTGCCTTTCTTTCTTACGTTATGATTTTTGGGAAGAAATCGACGATGCCCCGAGTACACGTTCTTCTTACAATTTGGCAAATGTACACTTTCAGTCTCATGTAAGCAGTGCGTGCATGCATTGTATCCCTTATTTGTCTGCCCCAAAAGGTTACTAAGAGCAGGCCAATCATTGATGGTTACGAAAAGCAACGCTCGTAGGTCAAATTCCTCTTCTTTGTGCTCATCCCACACACGGACACCAGGTCTGCCCCACAACTGTAAAAGTTCATCAACTAATGGCCTTAGGTACACATCGATGTCGTTGCCGGGTTGCTTCAGACCTTGGATGAGCACTGGCATCATAATGAACTCCCGCTTCATGCACAACCAAGGAGGAAGGTTGTAGATGCATAGAGTCACGGGCCAAGTGCTATGGCTGGAGCTCTGCTTGCCAAAAGGATTCATGCCATCTGTACTTAGACCAAATCTTATGTTTCTTGCGTCGGTACGCAAAATCTTTGAACTCTCTGTCGATCTTTCTCCATTGCGTTCCATCCGCGGGGTGTCTCAACTCCCCGTCCTACTTACGGTCCTCTTTGTGCCATCGCAACAACTTGGCATGCTCTTTGTTCCCGAACGGACGTTTCAACCGTGGTATTATAGGAGCATACCACATCACCTTGGCGGGAACCCTCTTCCCGGGTTTCCGGCCCTCAACATCGTCACCGGGGTCATCGCCTCGATCTTATAACGCAATGCGAGTGCATACCGGGCATTCATTCAAATTCTCGTATTCACCGCGGTAGAGGATGCAGTCGTTAATGCATGCATGTATCTTCGGAACCTCTAAACCTAGAGGGCGGACAACCTTCTTTGCTTCGTACGTGTCGGCGGGCAACTCGTTATTCTTTGGAAACATATTCTTCAACATTTTCAGCAAGTTTTCAAATGCTGAGTCATCTACACCTTCCTGTGCCTTCCATTTTAGCAAATCCAAGTGTGCAGCCCGAGCTTTTTCGGACCATTATCGCATCCTCGGGTACAGCGACTTTTTGTGATCCTCTAACATGCGATCCAAATTCTCCCTCTCCTTTTCGGTTTCGCGGCGTCTCCGTGCATCGGCAATGGTCCGACCAAGATCATCGGCGGGCTCATCACGTGCCTCTTCTTCACCTTCCCCTTCACCTTCCCCACCTTCGACATCCTCCATGAAAGTATCACCGAAATGATCAAGATAGTTGTCATCGATGAAATCATCCCCTTCTTCATCTTCTTCCATTATAACCCCTCTTTCTCCATGCTTGGTCCAACAATTATAGCTTGGCATGAAACCGTGCCGAAGCGGTGCGAGTGAACTTCTCTTGAGGAAGAGTAACCCTTCGATTCTTACAGCCAACACATGGACGAGATAACAAAACCCCACGCTTGTTCGCATTAGACACTACGAGGAAATCTTTCAAACCCGTAGTGAACTCGCCGGAGAGTCGGTTACCGTACATCCATTGCCGATTCATCCGCATTATTATTATATAAAGTATATAATTAACCATCATGCATTTGTTAAACTAACTAGCTAGAAATAATAGAAATTAAACAATGAACTACACACATGCATATTTTATCAATGACACATGAAAGGTTCAAGTTGCTAACCGCGATCGAGAAAAAATAAATGAGAAAGCTCAAGTGTGGCTCGGACACTTCATATCATGTTTCTTTCAATCTCTCGGGCATTTCATCGAACACCTTGTGTGCATAAGGGGAACCAAAATCAAACCCACCACCCACTTGTGAAGATTGTGAAGAAAGTGGTACCAAATGGCTAAGTGAGTGTGCTGAACGGGTATATATAGGGGTGGGGCTTTAGTCGCGGTTGGCCTGGCCAACCACGACTAAAGCTCCTCCCGTCCACCAACTGACCACCGAGCGCCCTGGGCCCAGGCCTTTGGTCGCGGTTCGCCTCCCGAACCGCGACTAAAGACCCCATTAGTCGCGGTTCGTATATTTTGGGGACTAATGGGGACGGATGGAAGGCTCTTTTTCTACTAGTGTCTCCTAGCGCTGAAGAACCTCGAATAACCTGGTGCATTACCAGGCCCGGGTCCACAGGAGTGCGGCATGTGCGGCTGCACAGGGCCCATAATTTTCGGGGGGACACCGGAGCAATGCTCGCAACACAATCAACATTCTCGGAGCATCTTTACAAATTTTCTATACGTGTACGGTTTTACCCCCAAACTTGTCGTCCCTGCCGTGCACGCCAGCGGCCGCTTGTCCCGCGCCCTGCCCTCGTCTCCTGGAGGCTGGAGCTCTCGTGTACGCATGCCCTTCTGGCTCTAGGTAGTCTGCCGCTTGCACTCATCTCAGCTCGACTTCCGCCGGCATGACCATGACGGTGGCGCGTCCAACAGCAGCTCCTGCCGCTCCTTCTCTGTCAATGAGGGCCACTATCGCAGCCAGAGAACTGCCTCCAGCGACACCATCGCCGGCATCGTCCGTGCTCCATCGTTATTCCTTTGCAAGTTGGACTATTTTTCCCGATGCATCTCATCCCCTGTGGTCATAGCAGGGTAGAAAGCAAATTTGAAGAATCTTATGAATGAAAATGGAGGTTCAAGATACAGTATAACAAACTAGACTAAACTAGACAGACTACAACTTAGTGTTCTCACTTTGTTTGCCTGACTAAATGTGTTATGAACTACTCGGATCTCTCCTATATGTAGAGAGGGGAAATGAATAATGTGACAGGCGAGTAGGTGTGTGACTCGCCGCATCGAATTATGCGGGGACATAAAATTCATTTTGTTTTTAGTTTTCCAAGTACAGTGGTAAATGGGATTTTTTTTTTCCAAAACGAAGTAGTGGTAAAGGGATGTAGCTTCAGTGAACAAACATACTACCAAAGTGACTTCGCACCAACTCAAAATATTACATCTCATTACCAAGTTAACGATGACAAAATCAGCACACTAACGTTGAAACACAATGGCTATTAGGCTTTCAAAGCATGCCAGAAGAATCTCCTGTTGTGACAATTTCTCTTCGGCTCTCCTCAGCAATCGCTGAACTTTGAACTTCAAGATTTTTTTCTTTCTTTCGGATTTTCTCTCTAATTCTCTTCAGATAGCCTACCGATTTTAATACATGCCACTCTTTAAGTGAGGGGAACTTCTAGTTTTGTGCATTGGAAATGGAATCAAGTGTCATAGCAGCACCTGCCAGCCGGCGATACGGAGTTGCTTGAGTGGTGGACCTCTAGGACCAATCCGAAGGCTCTTTAGAGAGATAGAGAGTGGATTTGGTGACCGGGTGTATACGTGAGCACGCAGTCATCACCGTTGGATTCGCTTTAAGATGCTAGCCTCACAAACGGAACCCAAACGGCGTGACCTGGTTTTGTCCGACACGACCTGGACTGTCCCACCGAATACTAGTACTACTCTGGCACTCTGCCCACCTTCTTCTCCACTCGCCCCAATCCATCCGGAGCTGCTCCTTTATCCCCTTAATTGATGCAGGTTCACTCTGCCCACTCCGTCGATTTCGCTCGCCCCAATCTTCCTCAGATGCCCACCTTCTTCTCCACTCGTCCCAATCTTCCTCAGACCCATCCATCCCCTCTGCCCACTCCGTCTATTTCGCTCATCCACCACCTCCCCACCTCCCCAAGCAGGCCGTCGATTCCACTCCGTCGATTCCCGGCGGGCCTGTGCCCAACGGTGGGCGTCGGCGGCCACCTCAGTGGTGGTGGCTTCGGCATGCTCCTGCGCAGGCACGGACTCGCAGCCGAGAGGAGGCATGGCAACGGGAGGGGTCAATCGCGTTTTTGAGGTGGCCCGTCCCTCGATTCGCCTGGGAGGCGCGAGCTCGAATAGATCAGGCGGAGGAGCTTCAAATCCGGCGAACGACGGAGCGTGGGGTGGCCGGAAGGCAAGGGGACGCGGTGGCAAACTGTCATGGCAGCAACAATTGAGCCCCGCCGGAGGGAGGGGCGCGATTCCGGCGCTCGTCCGTCCGCGAGCTCCCACGGCCCCTCACGTGCTGCTCCAGGAGCAGCCACTCCGCGCCGGCTCGTACCTGACGTCCGCGAAGAGCTCGCCATGGGCTCGTCGTTTTGCTCATGGTTGTTCTTGCTCGCCGCAGACGGGGGCCCTGGTTTGTCGCGTTAAGTACGGGCCGATTCGTTCTTAACTGTTAAGTACGGGCCGATTCGTTCTTAGCTGTTAAGTACGGGTACAGTAATAGGCGGGAGGGGAGGTGCGTGTGTGTGACGAGCTCACGGCAGAACTAACACCGTCGGACACATGTCACTCTCTCACCGCGTGCTCACGTATACACCCGGTCACCAGGCTTCATCCGTAGAGAGATATGTGGACTTCCGTCATACTTCTCTTCTAGTGCCTATGGAGACATAGGAATGATGTGGTGTTTGAGGGAGCGACCTCTATGGTGAAAGTGGTGACGACTCAGAATCAAGGAGGAATACGAGAGGTGGTACTTAGCTAAGCTCTTTAGGGCATAGGGGTTTGGCTTCCTGGAGCCTATACCGACATGGTGGCAGGACGGAGAGTAGGCTTACATATCAAGAGGAGTTGTCACTCCATGTTGGCAGCAAGACCTGCCACTTGCGGCGTTGTACGGGCCATCTGGCTCCAGTCTCTTCTACGTGATTAATATACCTTTTGGGATGTATTCTCGAGAAAACATTAGTACAAGCCACTTACTTTTACAACTTTTGTACTTTTTTTTGGAATTACCACTTCTGTACTTGAATAATGAAAATGGCTACCAAGAATTTTTTACGAATGGCTACCTAGATTTTCTACCATAGATAATTTTGACTTAACAAAAAATCTCACATGGGATTGTCTCACCCGCCAATTAGTACTGAGTCTTCCTTTCTCTCTACATATACCACATACCTGATAACTACTTATGAGTGGTACAACCAATACAGTGAAGCAAACGAGGATGCAGATATTTTCTTGTCTTCTTTGTGTTTTCATCTCTTTTCGCTGAAGTTTCACACATTCAAATAAAAAATATCCTACTAGAATTGCTATAGAGGAGTGCACGACTATTACCTGGGGATGAGAGGCACGGCAGAAAATAATCAATCATGTAGGTCTTGATTAACTATATGATGATCACAATGACTGATGCTATAAAATCACTATCTCCTCTCTTTCGATGAAACAAGAGCTTTATTACTCAGAGATAGGGCTAGCCAGAAACTCCGAACTCTAACAGAAGGTAGTATCCCCGTGGGCTTTTGGCAGCGGTGCGGCATGTTGTGAGGTCCTTGCAAAATCAAAAAGATTTGGAGTTGGCGCACATTGTTCCGCCGTTGCCAAAGTTTATTGTGCAACAAATCGGGTTGTGTCTGCTTAATCCTCTGGCGCCATGGCATTACGAAAGAAAGAATTGACAGTTGCTGGCCCGTGAGTGAGGAGTGGGCCTGAACATCATGGGAATTGGCAGGAATGCCCATAGCTGGTTAAGTGGTCAATTTGGCTTTTGGCACCCTGCCCTCGGTTGTGGAGATAGGAGGACTGAATAAAATATAGCCCTGCATCAAGAAGGGTGTTTTAGTCTTCTTCTCATATCTTGATCTAATTCCCTGTTTCTCTGGAAAAGAAAATCCATTTTGCTTCGCGATTGAATACTTGGGCACCGCTCTTGGACGCCGCTTGGTCCATTCGAGGCCCCACCTATGTGAGTCTCTCGCAACTCGGCTTGCCGCCTCGTCCCCTGCGCGTGTGACATAGCTGCATCTCGATCCATTAGAGCAAGTTCAATAGTATAGTCAGCTGCCGGCTATTAGCAAGATGTCATGTCATCTATAGCTAATATGTAGTTAACATGTACAATAGTTGGCTATAACAATGTAGTACTTTATCTTACTCTCACAAGGTGCCTAGGAGCACGTGCTAGAGTTGGCTGTTGCATTAGAGTCCACTTACCTTCTCTCTCCTCTTCTCTCCCCTCCAACTAAGCACAAATATTATATTTAAATCCTTATAGCCTGCTGACTCATCCTTATTGTACTTGCTCTTAAGAGATGGTTGATAGCAGTACTAGGCAATCATGTGCGATCAAAGATGACTATTGATCAGAATAAGGGGTTCAAGAAGAAGAGCACGTTCGCTGATGGGAGACATAAAGTTTGGAAGAAATGGGTACCTCTGATACATGGTCATGTGAAGCTGAATGTGTATGGTGCTTACTCAAAATCTCAAGTAATGGTGGTGGGGCGGGCACTGGCATGATCCCACAAGATCATCAAGGCGAGGTCATCGCTGCAGCTTGCCAGGAATTGGGAAACTGTTTGGACGCCACATAAGCCGAGCTTTGCCATTGAGGACGGCGTGCAGCTTGCTCTGCAATAGTCCGGGTTGTCCCTTACTGTTGAAACGGACTGCTCTGAGGCTATGGAACTGATGAGAAGGACTATTCCTAACACTTTTGTCTATGCTTTTAGAATTACTGTCATCAGTGAGCTTCTTAGGGAAGAGATATTGGCATCATTAAAGTAAGTTGTGAAGCCAATATGGCTAAGCACGAGCTTATTAAGGTAGAACAGGTTAAGAGATCTCACAGGTTAAACATCAACCTGCGGTATGGCTAATGGATTTCCCTTCGGAAATCGATAGCAGTAGTAGGCAATGGTGTGTGATTCTCCTTCTGATGGTCCATACGGATTTCAGTGTACTCTAAAAGTTCTCTTGCCCTTAGGCTCTAAAAACTGGCAACGATGATGCAGTGTGATACAAACACAGCACTATTATAAACCTTCCATTAGTGCAAATGTGAAAAAATGAGTATTTCTTCGTCCAAATAGATTTTGAAATCTTATTTCAAAGTCTTCTCTCTTTGCTCACATATGGCCCCATCTTCCTCCTCCGGAACGTTCTATCTTTAGACCCACCCCACCCAACCCTAAACCACCCTCCCGCACCCCTCCTCTCGCCACCGACGCAGGTGGCGCCGCCGGGAAAAGCCTATGTGGTGTGGCGGTGATGGATCTCCTCCTTTTACGTTGGGTGGCAGCGGCACGAACCATCCTCGACGCTGCAGGCAGAGGGTGGATGCACAGTTGCTACTTGATCCGTGTTGGTCTCGTCCAGGCTGCTCCACTTTTCTTAAGGCGACATGCCAGCGGTGGCTAGCGGCGATGGCTAGGAGGCGGCGGCCAGGTCTTCGATCCGTGTTGCAGCACCTGCTGCATCTCCTCGTCTCCGGATGGCGCGAGGTGGTGCTCTTGGGCTTCACACGCAGCACGAGGACACCTGGGGCAGCAGCCCTGGGTATGATGGCGGAGGCGGCCCTCTACTTCGCCGGAGATGGTCAGTCTGAGGATGGTGTGGTGGGTCTGACGATCTGTCACCGAATCCTAGCGGTGAGTTGGGGAGCCGTGGAAGCCAGCGACCTCTTCCGCAGCCATGCGACCGATCTTGCAGGTTCTGGCGGGTGGCGTGGGGGCTGATTGATTGGCTTCAATAAAGGTGGCTATCCTAGGGTTCTTCTTTTGCGAAGATGGTAACCTTCCTGAGGCCGGTACTTCTTCATATGGCTAGAGTGATGAGTTCTGGAAGGCTTCGTTGGCGAATGTAACAGTGCATCTTATGCCCGAAGTTTGCTGGATCAGGTGGTATTCGGTCGTGCGGATCCATGCTTTTACTCCGGCCGGTTGGTTCTGGAGGGAGCGGCGCGAAGCTTTGTTCTTTGTTGCCATCAGATGACATTCTGGTCTATGCATGGTGAAATCAGAGGCGGAGAATATCATGAATGCCGGATTGGGGGACTAGCAATGGAGGTTTGAGTCTATGTGATGTTGAGAGACTTGCTTGGTGTTCTGAATGTCACATCAACAACATGTAAGTGGGGGTGGTAGAACATGTGAAGTTCAAAGTCTTACCTCTCCGGGTGAAAATTCAATGTCTGACCTTAACTGGTTGTGTCTGGCAATGGCCTTGTTGAAAGCATTGTTTTGAGAGCAGGGAGCGCTTCGAAGCTCTTTTGATTGGGCGACGACGACGCTTGTATGCTATTCCCTTCTTGGAGGCGTCACTTTTGGAGACTGAAGTTCAGGTGTTGTCCTGGTGGTGGTTGTATTATTGATGCTAGTGTTGGAATACCGTAGCGGGACTTTTCTTTTCTTAGTTTTTCTTTTTCTTTTTTGGTTGTGTGCATATGTACTACCATTAGGGTGTTGCGTTGTTGCAAAAACTAGATGTACCTTGTACCTGTCGATATTAATATATTCCCTTTACCAGAAAAGAATGTTCTATCTCAAGTACATAAGCAAGATCATGTGATTGGTGTTTTGGAACTCAGACTACATGTAACCAGTTTTCCATAAATAGGAAAATGGCATTTCATAGTTTTAAGAAATTATGAAAGAAAATTTAGAGGCACGCAATGATTTATCCTACCACTGTGCAAAAAAAGAATGAAATTAACAAAATGGTACTACCTCGGGCCTGTATTAATTGATGCGCCCCTTGCACTAAACTACTAGTTGCATGAAGTGTACTACTCCACGTGTATTAATTGACGCGCACCTCGCACTAAGCTAGTTGCATGAAGTGTGCTACTCCGCATCGATTAATACCAACAGGAGGGAGTAGATCTGAAGTAGTGAATAATACAGATTTTTGAAACTCCAATATTTGTCGGAATTTATATTTTTGTGTGTAGCTTAGAAGACAACTATTGCGGTAGAGTACATTATTGGCTACATCAAGAGTATTTTCAGATTATTTTTGAAACTTTAAAATATGAAATTTGAATTTTTAAGAAATACAGGAGCCATGGAGCTGGGCTTCATTTGGGTTTGCGGTATCATGTGGGTTATGCAGTTGCATCACTCATTGCCATAGTTCATCTTTCCTTTTAAAAGTTTTTTTTTAGGGACCATGTGCATGTTAAATCGTTATGACATTTTACATTTTATTTGTGACCGGTTAATCTATATTCGCCAAAGCTACTTTTCCTCACCACCACTGGGATAAATAAAATGGCTATCTACTCATGGTAACTTTTAAATGTTTATGCTGCCTATTGCCACACCTACTTATCTAACACATCGCAGAGTTATCGTCTTTTAATATAACAGAAATCCTTTTTCGATGAAGAGTATATATCATCCAGCCTCTACAACAATGCATTGCCCTAACGAAATTACTGATACACAACACCAGGAAAAGAAGGAAGAACTAAATAAAAGAAAAATCTCGCTACAGTGATCTATACAAACACCACCAAGCCAAGACCAAAATTCCAGCCTTTTCCAAAAGCGACACCTCTAAGAAGGAAACAGTGCACGAACGCTGTCAACGCTCGACCATAGATCTTAGGTTTTCACCTTGAAAAAAGTCTTCACTTCAAAGCAATGCCTTCAACAAGAACATTATCAGGCACAACCAATTAAGGTCAGACCTTGGATTTTTCAACTTGAAAGGTAAGACTATGAACTTCTTCTGTCTAGTCGCCCCCACTAGCAGGCCGCTGCTCCAAGTCACGAATCACCAAGCCAATTCCTCATCATCGTCCAAACTCGAGCCACCATTGCTAGTCCTCATATCTCGGCTTTCATGACACTCTCCTCTAGCACCATGGAACAAGAACATGCCCCATGATATTATCAGCCGAAAGAGCTTCGAAGCGCTCCCTCTGAAACCAAACGGTCAGAGAAAAATACGGGTTCGCACGACCGTATCCCTTCCGAACCAGCAAATTCCAGGCATGATACGCCCAGTGGAGCTCGCCGGCGGAGCCTTCTGAAACACGACACTTCATCTAGATCAATGACGACAGGCCTCCAGCCGATCTTCATCTTAACGCAAGTTAAACCCTAGAACGACCACCTTTATTCATGGTTACGCCAGTAGCAGTCGAGGAAGGGCCGAACCATCGTGTTGCCGAAGACCACCGATGCCACGCACGGCCACCAGAGGCTCGGAGCTGCACAAGCGTGTCTGTAGACAAAGACACGCACCCAGCTCGCAGACGACCAAGGCCCTCTGGGCCAGATTGGGCCCGCGTCGTCTCGTGGCTAGCACAGGGAGCTCCTGGCGCCGCCGTTCACGAATCACGACACGTCCTCCGTCCCGACCTTGCTGCTACCGCCTCCAGAGGTCCAGGCCGTTCCTGCGCCAGATAGCGCGTTCGAGATCCCGCAGCCGCCGCTGACCCTGGAGACCAAGAGCGCTGCCGCCACAAGCTCGCCCCGCCGTCGCAGGTATCCACACAGTCGCTGTAGCACCCCTGCCTGAGCGACGCCCTGGCCGCGACAGAGATATGAAGGATGCCAAGCAAATGAGCGGTGGTACATCCCATCTAGTGAAGCTAATAAACAAGGATCCAGGTCTTCTTTTTATTGTCTTATGTTGGATTATGCATCTCATTTCAGTCAAGTTTCACATCTTTGAGCGAGAAAGAGACAACAAATATTGCTATCCGTATCCGGGTCGTCAAAATACCTTCAGGCATGAGCGGCACTGGGGAAAATTTGTCTTCGGACTGCGATGTCAAACTAGATTTGAACAAGACCAAATGGAACTTCGTTTATAATCTTAACCATTGCCACGGTTTTGTACTACAGGTAAACATAGAAAGAAAGTGAGATCAACATGTCGAAGCTGGAGACAGTTAAAAAAAACGTAGTGACACATGCTTAACTGTTTACATGGGCTTCTTAACGTATTGATGAACAATTGCACTTGAGCTATCTGTCTCTAACACATATCCCCATGATTAAGCATGGCCATAGTATGCACAGTATACTTCAGCTTAGTATATGTTGAATGTTGTAGTAACAATGGCTAATTTTATATTATTGTGCTTGGATAAACAGCTACTATACAGCTGCAATTTATGCAGAGCCTATTCTCTCTTCACTTCAGTCTCTATAGCGGATGAATGCCACAAGCTTACCTTCTAGCGGTAATAAACTGGAGTCAGGACTTGACGTGGCTAGATTAATGAAGCTATTGTTAACGGCCACACCTGCACATCTGGTTTTGGAATCTGTTTTCTGTGTTGTACCGTTGCTAAGCAATATAAAGCTCCAAGTGATGTAATCTCAACTCCTGATCATTTTATATGTATTTTAAGTTCTAATGATCAATCACCGTGCATTCATCATGACATCACGAACAAACTGATGTGCTTGTCATCTTGTTTAGACGAACATTATTTTTTAGTTTCCATAGAGGAGGGCACCATGTCCAGACTTGAGTTTGGGCCAAGGTACTTGGTGGTATTACTGGCATCTATCCACTGAGGCTACGACCATTTACCACAACCGTACTTCGAAAGATGAATAAAAAGAGGTGTGCCTCAGATAATTTGATGCAGCCGGTAAGGCAAGCTGCACCTACTTTGCCTGACGCATAATATCTTCTGCCTATCTACATATACCAGAAGTCTGAGAGCATAATCACACAACCAACCAATGTAGTGAAGGAAACAAAGCTGCAAATATCTTTTTACTTTCTTCCTCCATGTCTCTTCAGCCAAGCCTCGCATCTTTGAGAAAAAAAAACCCTGCTGCAATTGCTACCATGGCAATACTTGGTGACTATGCCTTAGGGATGAGTGGCAATGGGAAAATCAGTCCCACCATGAGCATAAAATTACGCAAGTGTCTGCAGTCTGTGGCGCCATGCGTCGAGTGCCAGCAGCGCGGCTCAACCACCCCTCCTTATTTCCTCCGATCCGGCGGCAACGCCGTCAATTTCTCCTCCCGCTTGAAACCAACAAAGTGTGCCAGCGGCGGTCATCCCGTTTGCTTTGCACCTCCAATGGTTGCTTCTCTCGCAGATGACGACTCACAAACAGGGTTTTAGTTACCGAGTGAATGCCATGATTTGAATTTGGACTGGCTGGTTAGTCCAGCCTAAACCATGTGTTCCCCCTCCGCTATAAACCCGTGCCCCAACTCATTTGTCCGAGATTTTCGATTCCTTCTCCCCTAAATATTATATTCAAATTGTTCATACATTATCAAGTTTGAAATTCAAATTTTGTGTGAGAATCTCATCTGGCATTTGATCAGTTATCTCCGGTAACCACGGTTACCGAAAATCCTGCCCCCCTCTGATTTTTTTCTTACCACTACCCATATCCTTTTACTCACAAGTTTGTTTTTATTTGGACGAAATTTACTTAAATTGGATTGGTCTGAATCTAATCCAATTGGAGGTAAAAAAATCCATCGGAATTGCCAACATTTGGGAAACTGGTACATGCATGAGCTAATCACTCTTCTGGTGCTTGAGTGTCATACTGTCACGGTGTCTTCAATCATCACATCACTGCGGAGTTTCTTCAGTTACAAAATTGGATACTTTTAGATCTAGAATAATAGGTAATAATACTCGGGACAGGGAGTAACTGGGGATCATGGTGACTAACGTTATGCGATCAGCTTATCCTTTCTTTCGAAGAAACGGCAGCTTTGCTACCCATAGCGATCAGGCATTAAAAGCTCGCAAGGATGATGCGGTGTGATATAAACACATATCATGAACCCTCGTTGCTGATGATGCGACTGTGGAAATATGAGTATTTCTTCATCCAAGTAGAGTCTGAACTCAAAGTCTTCCTCTTCCAGAACAGCCTACCCCATTGTATATATATGGAAGTTCCATAGAATTATGTCCTTTTTTGCAGCGAAGAATCGTGTCTGTTATGCAGTGGAATCACTCATTGTCATCCTTAGTCTCATTGTACTTTTTAACTTTTTTCAAAGCATACTTGTGTGTGTCAACTTTGTATGAGATTGTAAGATTTCAATTTGTGTTCAGTTAATCTATATCCGCCAAAGTCAATTTTGCTTTTTTTGCGAAGAAAAAGTCAACTTTCCTTACCACCAGTGTATTAGGATAAATAACATGGCTATATGCTCCAGATAACTTCTTCCACACCTACTTCTCTAGCACATCTTACAATTTTCCTGTCTACATATAGCAGAGATCTGAATTGTGCCATGGAATGAGTGGTGGTACAACCCACAGATAAACAAGGCTTTAGAGTTTTCTATTGCCTAGGACCCAAGCTCCACATCTTTAGCGAGAAAGACTATTTGGGTAATGGCAATACCATAGGGATGAGCGACATTGGAAAAAAATTAATCATTTATTTGTCTTGCCACAATGAAGATATGTCAAATAAGATGTGATCGAGAAGGAGTGGAAGTTGTTTGTATTATTAACCCGTTAGGCCTCGTTCGTTTAATCCCTCAGAGGCAGGGATCAATCTGGATTGACGCCCTGTCATGGTTTTCCAGCCCGGTGATTAAAATTTTGCAGACCATCTATTTTTAAGTCTTCGTTTAACCCCAACCGGGATTACAGCCCAGTCCATCCCCTCCATCTTTCAATGGATCGGTCTGGAAAAATATCATCTCCAAGTGACCCATGGAATAATTTCTAGGACGCACAGAGAGTGAGAGCGCGGCGAGCGAGAGAAGAGGCACTCAGCGAACTAACCGCCGTCCTGGACTAACAGAACGGACGAAATTCAGATGGAATTATATGGAAGGGTTAAGTTGGGATTAGTGTGGATGGGGTGATAGGCTGGGATCCACCCAATCCCTGCCTGGAACGGTTCCACGTGTGGATTCAATCCAACGGAAACGAACGAGGCCTTACTAGGACCTGCACGGTAGGTGGATTTAGGAACAAAGTGAGATCAACATGCCGAAATCTACAAGTGATTAACTGTTTATATGTGCTTTTCAATGTATTGATGAACAAACAGTAACATTTTTTTGCGAAAGAACAAACATTGGCACTTGAGCTATCTAGGGCCAAGCTGTCAAAATCCGGATCGAGCCATGTGCAAAATTTAAAAATGAGCCCTACCTCACTAGAAAAATATAATTATTAATAAACAATTATAATGTTCATATGTCTTAGATGGATGTTTAAACTTAAAACTACTCTCTACGTCATAGTTTTAAAAACCGGACAGGTTTACTGGTTCGTCCGGAAAAAACCTGAACCAACAACATCACCGGTTTTTTGAGAGGTACCTGTCCAAATAGAAAAAAAACCAGTAAAAAATAGATGTCACAAGAGGAATTGAACTCCAGACCTTATGTCAGGTAGAAGTAGCACAACATAACACCCAATACCACTTGAACTCACCATGTTGTGGAATATACTCTATACATGTCTTATTTTGGTCTTTTTAATGAATTTTTCTTAAATTTTAATTAAAAATAATGGTTTTTTGTCGCTATCGAACCACATGAACCGATGGTCCGACCAGCGAACCAGTGCCGGTCAAGTTTTTGAAACTATGCTCTACGTTTGTAGATTCCAGCAATTAGTAAATTGTGCTTGAATACATATAGTTTTAAAACCGACCGGACAAGCAGTGCAGCCGAAACTAAACTGCATCTAATAGTAAAATGCATCTAATGGTTTTTCTACATTTAACTTGTTTGGGTTAGAAAAGGAAAATACTTTCAAAATCTCCAAGGCTTATAGCATGTAGAGCAATCATAACAAGTATATGTACATAGATAAGCACATTATAAGAAATATCCCCCATGAGAGCAATACGATAATAAGATATCGAACTTAACTTACAATTTATAAATTAAAACCAAAGTCATGATACAGTGCAATTTGCATCATAACTATCAGTCGAAGCACCAAAAAAATGGTGGAAAGAAAACGAACAGCTGCCTGCAGGAATCAATCTTGCAACATCCAACGTGGCCTGGTCCTCTTAGACGAGTACCAGTTGGCCTAAAATGAGTTTAGGAATATTTTTTGAAGTATAACCTATATTAGGCAAATTTGGAAATTTTGGGATCCTGTGCGGGCCGCACGGGCTGCACACCTGTCGGCCCGGGCCTGGAGCTATCTAGATATAACGCTTATCCCATGATTGAGCCTCTTCTCTCCTGTCCCTAGCAAACGAATGGTACAAGCCTGAAGTTCTAGCGGTTTTGAACTGAAGTGATGAGCTAAAGTGTTTGTTAACTACGATCACGTGAGAACTCCGCTGTGTGTCAAATAGGAGGAATATGACCGTTACCCTGGGCACGGGCGACGCGGTGGGCGACGCGGGAG
>NC_061511.1:171599189-171619698 GCF_022539505.1 Lolium rigidum | reverse complement strand
CGACCCAAAAACGCCACCGCCGGCGACCGCTCAGGCACCCAGCAACGGTGGTGTGTCGCCGGATCGTCCTCTCGGCGGACGTTTCTGGCTGCTAGAGTCGGAGGATGAAGACGGAGAAGAGAAGGCGGAGATATCGTCGCCCGATGACATCGGGTCCTTGCGGTATCTGTGGCGATCACCGGAACCGGAGAAGGACAGGGATCTGAAGGAATCTCCTCAGGAGCTGGCGAGGAGAGCAACCAAGCGCATCAACCGACAGCAACAACAGCGTAGAGCCGCCATGGAGTTCATGGCGGTCCAAGGTGAGTCGATCTCTCCGATCAAGATGCCATTGGGCATGTCTATCTGCAAGAGTAAGCCGCTGATGTTGCCCGTTCTGGAGCCGTCTGTGTTCTGTGATGATGGCCAGGATGGCTGGACAGTCGTTCGTCGGCGGCGTTGGTCGCCGGCGTCCGGCAAGAAACGGCTTGATCCGAAAATTCTGGAGGTTTCAAAATATCGTGGCATGGGCCCGATGAACCTAAGGCCTCGTTCTGTTTCAGTTTGCCGGGGTGGCCCAGGGTTGCCGATCCACCGCAGGCCTACACAAGCGTCCGCTGATCGATCTGCTGGGACCGATCGACCTATCTAGGTAAAGGTTGGAGGCGCCGTCGCTGGGCGTGCTTTCCGCCATTTACTAGGTTTTGCGTGGAAGAAAATCGCGACAGGAGAGCAGGTCGTACAGAGGCGGGAACTCAACTCGCCGATGAATGGCGATGGTGGTAATGGTGGGTTCCATCCTGGCAGGGGTGGATTCAACCATGGCCGTGGGGGTTTTTAAGCTCGCGGTGGCTTCGGCAATGGTCGATCTGGCTCTGCGGCGAGGGGACGCCTCGGACAAGGTGGCGGGCGAGGAGGAGCAGGCTTCGCTGGAGGCCGCGGGTATCAAGGTAATGGCAATGCCCCCTTCGGTCGGAATTATGCGCAAGGTGAATCCAATGGGACTGCCGGCATGGGTAACTTTGCAAATTCTAGAGATGATTGGGGGGACAGAGAGGTTACAATTCCAATTATCACAACAACTCTAGAGCCGGATATAGGAATACTCAACAGAGATGGGTCATTCAAAACAATGGTGGAAGGGGAGGTAGTTTTCAGCAGCCTTATCGTGGTAATGGAGATGGTGCAGCGAATAGAGGTCATATAGATGCTGATTTGCTTCATCAAACCGTTGAGGCTGTCGTTGCAGCGGTGACAACGGCTCAGAAGGTTCCCGAAGTAAACAATGCATCAACTTCTATTGGGGCAGCTCCTCATGCTCAGGTAATGCCGATGACAGAACCTACTGGGGTTTTGCAACAACCAATCGAGACCAAGAAAGATGCAGCAGAGCCTCAGGCGGTTCATGCTCCTGCAAAGGCAAATGAGGGACCAGAACCAGCTAAGAAGAAGAAAGAGGAGAAGGATGCTTGTTTTCGTTGCAAGAAACCGGGACACCATATTGATGATTGTACCACACCTTTCTGTGATATTTGTGAGTCAGTTCATCATATTTCTTCGACATGTCATCTTTTGCAAGCTCCAAAACCTACAGTCATTATGCATGGGTATGCCAATGAAGCTCTTATGTTCTTTGAGATGCCATGTGGGGCTTTCAAAGCCAAGGTGGAGAATCCTAAGCTTGCCAAAGTGACTGTGGAGGGAGAGGTAATGACCATACCGGAGATAATCGAACTGTTGAAGAGGATTGTACCGCACGAGAAATTTCGATGGGAAGTGTTTCATTATAAAGATAATATTTATAGAGTGAAATTACCATGCAAGCAAGAAGTTCAGAGGCTCAAGAATTTTGGTTCTTACATATGCCCACGGAAGGAAACTATTTTGTTCTTCGATCTTTGATCCTCAGTGGAGGAGCCACTATACATGTTGCCAGAAGTGTGGGTACGTGTCTCAGGGGTGCCTTCTGACATGAAAACCGATTATTTGTCTCTATGGGGAATTGGGTCTCTTTTTGGGAAAACACTAGATGTGGACATGCCATTTACTCGAAAGAATAAGCTACCAAGGATCAAGATTGGGTGCTTGGATCGCCACCTTATCCCTGCAGATAGTGATGTTTTTATTAGGAGAGGTTTCTATAAACTTCATTTTGAGGTAGAGGGAGTTGTACCTCAAGAGGTGAATATGGCTGCGGTAAATGAGAGTAAGGATGGGGGAGGAGATCCAAATAATGGTGCAGGTAATGTTGATGGTGGAAATGAGATGGATATGGATGCTAAAGGATCGGAGGAAGTTGCAACTTCCAACAATAATGGGCAAGTTGAAAATAATACTAAAGATGGTGTTGAAGGGATGCAAGAGCAATGCCAAAATTTTGAGGATATTCTTATTGGGACAATGAAGTTGCAGCTATCCCCTAAAGGTAGTGCTTCTTTTATTCAAAATTCGGGTGAAAAAAATCGAGTTTATAAGCCTATATTTCATGTTGAAAATCTGCCACTAAACAACAAGAATTTCCCTGATTCCCATGCAGATTCGTTGTCAGCTGGATCTTCCTCGGGATTGCCGGAGGTTGGATCACGTGCAAGTCTGGGCAGCTGTGGCGCGCCTGCCATCGTCGAGCAGCAGCTCCACCTATTCGCTACGCCCATGTGGTGTTCTGACGCGGAGGAGGGAGCTGGGCCGGGAGCTGGCGCGATGCCATTCGCTCAAGGTCAGCAGGGACCCACGGACATCCTGCCATCCGTCAGCGTTGACAGCACGCCGGGGACACCGCTGCTAGCCAATGGGCTGCAGGGGACATCGCAGACGGCCGAGACTGCGCGGGACCAGAGTAGCAGGGCCGGGGGATCTTCTGCGGGTGTTCGGAACGCCACCATGCAGCCGGGGTACTTTTCTTCGCCACAGAAGATCAGGGCAGGGCATGCTGTTGCACCTGCTGCTGCCAATGGAGACCCTGCTCATCATTCGGGCAATGATGTTACAATGATTGGGCCGGTTTTGTCCTACATGGCGGGATCCTTTGTGAATGTGAATGTTGTGAGCAAAGGTGTGTTTCCTGATGAGCCGTTTTTAAACAATAACTCTATTGACATTGATCTGTTTATGCCAAGGGTTTCATCTCATTTTGCATCTCATGGGAGTGATATTAATGATGGAGGACCTTCTTCATACTCAACTTTAGTTGGCTCTTTGGAGAAAAAGGTGGATGGTACTATGGGGAATGCCGTGTTTGATAAAATGGAGAATGCCGTGTGGGAGAATAAAGGGGTGAATAATACAGTAGATCTCCAAGATAGGATGAGGAATGCCTCACCTATGAAGACTACTGGTGAGTCATTTACCTCTTTTAAACCTAATACTACTATTCCTACTTTATCGCTGTCTGTAATTGAAAATGACAATGTGCCTCTTTATCCCTCTACAGAGGAGGTTATTGCTTTTGGAGGGATCCCACAGCTCACCGCTGGAGTGAGGTCGAGCACACGGCTGGGTGGCCAGCCTGATGTCGACATGCCTCAGTTGGAGAAGGCGATGAAGAATGCACAGTCGCGGGATGAGATTTTCACTACAGGTCAGTTGGCGATCCCCATGTACTCTATTATTAATATTCCAGATTCTGAGATAGTTAAGAGAGCGAATCGGATAGGGGTGTCCTTAGGAACCTCAGCAGGAGAGGTAGACAAATCTATTAAAGGGATTAAAATGGTGGAAGAGGATCGAATTTTAACAATTTTGAAAAAGAAAGAAACTGAGAGTGAGAATAAAGAGGAAGGTCTGGAGACTCTTATTTTGTCAAAAGTTTCCACCCTTTGTGAGGATTTGATGGACGATGAGGACACCTCTTTGGATTTTGAGGATCACTTGGATCATATTAAACCAGTTGTCAATGTTAAGAAGACTAGACAGAGAAAAGTGTATGATACTAATAATATTCGCAAAAGCACCATGAAGAGAGTTAAAAAACAATTTTCATAATGCAGAATTTAAAAGGAATTAATTGGAATCCAGCGGGTTTTGGTGATAGTGCTAAACATTTGTTTGTCAAAGAGGCGATACGGGAACATAAATTAGACTTCATAGTCTTGTTGGAGACTGGAAGATCTAATTTCTCGATTCCTTCAATTAGCTGCGGGTTATAATTTCTCTTGGTTTTGTTTACCACCACATGGTCGTTCGGGGGTATTCTAGTGGGAATAAACTCCGATACGCTACAGGTGTTAAAAGTAAGCACGGGAGATTTCTGCGTTAAGCTTCATATTAAATGTAAGAGAGATGGTTTTGAATGGATTCTGGTGCCGGTTTATGGGGCGGCCCAAGACTCGCACAAAGCAGAATTCTTGTCTGAATTAGTTAGAACTTGTGAAACTGAAACATTACCTATGTTGGTAGGCGGTGATTTCAATATTATTCGCAAGAGGGAGGAGAAAAATAATGATAATTTCAAAGCGCGTTGGCCCTTTGTTTTTAATGCAATCATTGAACATTTGAATTTGCGGGAAATTGCTCTAACTGGAAGACAATTTACATGGGCAAGTAGGAGAGAAGAACCTACATATGAGAAGCTTGATAGAGTACTAGCATCAATATCATGGGAACAAAAATTTCCATTGGTCACGGTAAGAGCTTTAACTAGAGCTGATTCTGATCATACTCCAATACTGATTGATTCAGGGGTGAAAGCACATCTGGGTAATCAGGCAAAATTTTCCTTTGAGCTACATTGGTTGCGACAAGAAGGTTTTTTTTGACATGATAGTAAAGTAGTGGAATTCAGTTGTAGGTGGAGCCTGTCCGATGGAGGTTTGGTTGAATAAGTTAAGACATATAAGAAGATTCCTTAAGGGATGGGCAAAAAATCAAAGTGGAAAGTATAAGAAAGAAAAAGAAAGATTGTTAAATATCATTGATCATCTTGATTTGAAAGCGGAAACAAATATTTTGAATTTAGATGAAAGAGAGGAATTTAAAAAGGCAAATGATAGCCTAAACATATTAAGAAGAGAAGAGGAGTCTAAATGGGCCCAAAGAGCGAAAGTTAAACATATTCAGGAAGGGGGGAATAATACGAGGTATTTCCACTTAACAGCAAATGGTAAGCATTGAAAAAAGAAAATTTTCCAATTAGAACAACAAGAGGGGACTATTGTTGGGGAAGATAATTTGAATGTTTACATTACTGAATTTTATAAAAAATTGTTTGGGGCACCGGCACCAACCAATATTTCTCTAGTTGAAGAGGAAATCCATGATATTACGCAAATTTCATCAATTGAGAATGACATCTTGACGGCCCCCTTTACGGAAGAGGAGGTTTTTGAGGCAACATCTCAGATGGAATTGAATAAGGCTTCTGGACCAGATGGTTTTCCAGCTGATTTTATCAAAAAAATTGGACTGTAATAAAAGATGATCTGATGGCTTTGTTTTCTCAGTTTAGCAAAGGGGATTTGCCCCTTTATAAACTAAATTTTGGGGGTATTACATTGTTTCCTAAAAAAGAGAATGCGGTCCAAATACAGCAATACAGACCTATTTGCTTACTAAATGTGTGTTTCAAGATATTTACTAAGGTTGGTACGAATCGCATCTCGGGGATTGCCCCAAGAGTCATAAAGCCGACCCAATCCGCCTTTATGCCAGGTAGGAATATTTTGGAAGGGCTAGTCATACTCCATGAAACAATTCATGAGTTACATAGTAAGAAAATGGATGGGGTGTTATTTAAAATAGACTTCGAGAAAGCTTATGATAAGGTTAAATGGCCTTTTTTACAACAAACCTTGCGAATGAAGGGCTTTTGCCCCGGAATGGGGTCGATTAGTGCAACATTTTGTTCCAGGAGGTAGTGTTGGGGTGAAGGTGAATGATGACATTGGTCATTATTTCCAGACAAAAAAAGGATTAAGGCAAGGAGACCCTTTGTCTCCAATGTTGTTTAATATTGTAGTGGATATGCTTGCCATCTTAATTGAACGAGCAAAAGAGGATGGTCAGGTTGGAGGGTTAATCCCACATTTAGTTGATGGAGGACTCTCTATACTACAGTACGCTGATGATACCATCCTTTTGTTGGAACATGACCTCACCAAAGCGGTTAATATGAAATTAATTTTGTGCCTCTTTGAAGAGTTATCGGGGCTTAAAATTAACTTTCATAAGAGTGAGATTTTTGTTTTGGAGAGGCAAAGGAGAAAGAAGACCAGTATAAGCAGATCTTTGGATGTGATGCTGGACAACTCCCCTTTAGATACTTGGGTATTGCAATCCATTACAAAATACTGAGAAATTCAGATTTGTACCTGGTAGAAACAAGATTTGAGAGTAAATTAGGATGCTGGAAAGGAAAGTTACTATCCTATGGTGATAGGTTAGTCCTTATTAATTCAGTATTAACTAGTTTACCAATGTTTATGTTGTCTTTCCTGCAAATACCAGTTGGGGTAGGAAAACGTTTGGACTTCTATAGATCCAGGTTCTTTTGGCAGTCCGATGAAAACAAAAGAAAATACCGGCTTACCAAATGGAACATTGTCTGTCGACCCAAAGACCAGGAGGCTTAGGTATTGAGGTCCTCAAAATAAAAAATAGATGCTTATTGAGTAAGTGGCTCTTTAAACTTCTTAATGAAGACGGGGTGTGGCAAGAATTGCTACAAAATAAATACCTAAGACAGAAGACGTTATCGGAGGTTCAAGCTAGGCCTACCGATTCCCCTTTCTGGAAAGGATTGATGGGCGTTAAACGGGAGTTTTTTTCTAGGGGCTTTTTCAAAGTGGGTAATGGTATGAATACCCGCTTTTGGGAAGATACCTGGTTAGGAAATACTTCTTTGGCTCATCAATATCCATCATTGTATAATATTGTACACCATAAGAATGTAACAGTTGCACAGGTATTAGCCCATACACCGCTGAATATTACATTCCGAAGGGTTCTAAATGGTAATAAATGGACTTCATGGTTGCAATTATGTAGGAAACTCATAATGGTAAATTTGAATGAAGAGAATGATCGTTTTGTTTAGAAATTGTCATCAAATGGTTTATTTACAGTGAAGTCGATGTATGAGGATCTTATGTGTGACCACACCCCTTTTCTGAGGAAGTATCTCTCGAAGGTTAAAATTCCGCTAAAGATTAAGATTTTTTTTTTTGAGGGTATAAGATTAAGATTTTCATGTGGTTTTTGAGTAATAAAGTTTTGGTAACTAAAGATAATCTAGCTAAACGTCATTGGAATGGGTGTCCCAAATGTGTTTTCTGTGGGGAACAAGAGACCATTCAGCATCTTTTCATTGAATGTCCTTTAGCAAAGCTCTTATGGCGTACGGTTAATTTCACTTATGATCTTCCACCTCCGACTAATATTACTAATATGTTTGGTAATTGGTTAAATGGAGTAGATATACAATCTAAGGCTTTTATCCGGATTGGGGTTTCTGCTTTATGTTAGTCTATTTGGAGGGTCAGAAATGATATAATCTTTAATAAAAAAGTCACTTTTCATTTTTTGCAGGTTATCCATATGGTCTCCCATTGGGTTCAGCTTTGGGCCCTACTCTCTCCGGAGGGGCAGCGGGATGCTATGGCTACTGGCTGCACACGGCTCCTGATGGTTGCTCAGGATATCTTGTGTCAGGCTGGTTGACGGCATACTAGAAGGCTATGTTGATATGTAGCCATAGTATGAGTTGTTTTAGATGGTTGATTTTTGTATCAATCCTCGGTGATGCGTGAGTTGTAATCGATACTAGTCCAACTTTTTATCTAATAAATGGCCATGTGCATCGTCATGATGCAGAAACCGGGGTGTACCCCCATTTTGAAAAAAAAAAGTGTTTGTTAACGGCTCCAGCTGTTGAATAGTCTCTCTTATCACCCTAAGCACATCTGGTTTAAGAATCTCTTTCTTTGTTGAAGGGTTGCTAAGCGATACAAAGCTCCAAGTGATGTACTTTTACCTCCTCATGAGTTCCGTATACATCTGAACATATGATCAGTCATGGTACATTCATCACAACATCACGAACAAATCTTAGGCATACTTTTTTGTCGGCATTAGTTTGAGACATGCTGCAGCTAATGTGCTTCTTAACAAGTTCAGATGAATCTTAGTTTTTAGGTTGTTATAGAGGACCATGCCCTTGTTAAATAGTGATGAGACTCTTAAGATTTCAGTTTGTTCTAGGGCACTTGGCACTATCGATATCCAGTGAGCCACTAAGGCAACGTTCCTTTACCACAACTGTACTTGGAACATTCAAGCTACACCTACTTGCTGGATGCAAACATACCTTCTGCCTACCTATATATATATACCAGTGAAACAATCCCACAGCCAACCAATGCAGTGTAGGAAACAAAGCTGTTTATGCCCTTTTATCTTCTGCCTCCGTTTGTGTTCAGACTTTAGACAAGCCTCGCGTCTTAATTTGAACAATAAAAAAACCTACTACACGTTGTATCATGGCTAAACTGGTGACTATGTCTTTGGAATGAGCGGCAATGGGGAAATCAAGCTCACGGGTAGCTTCGATGTCCGAGTTTCACGTCTCGCCGCATGCATGTACCTAAGAGCGGCGGGAGTCCATCCGCAGCACATGCTCCAGCGGGCGATCCCGCGAGGGCCATTGCGCGGCAGAGCTGGTCGGAGAGAAGCGGGCATTGGACGAGGGAGTGCGGGCGACTTGGCGCCACACGACGGGGAGACTAGCTTTTGTTGTATTGCTGTATCCTAGGACGATTGTGTTGCACGATCCAACGCAGATCCGATCAGAGACTCAGCACCTGAATGAGTTGGGGGGGCGCTGGGCGTCGGTCGGCCGATTCCCGGTGGAAAATCGGTCGTACCCGCACCGTTCCATGGGCACAGCGCGGAGCCTTACGTCCGTTCGATGCTCTGCTCCAGGAAGCGCTTTCACGTGCAGCTTAAATGCAGTCAGGACCACAGAACGTGCCAGCCGTACTTGGGAATCACCCCGCCGACCGGTCGTCTTTCACGGTGTTGCTACTGGAGCGTTGTGTCTTTTCTCCCATTGCAGCGTTGATTGCTTTCTGCCATGCTTGCATGCACGCGTTGGCTGCTAGCTGCATGGAAGTTTCAGCATGGGTTGCTTCCACCTAGGCTACTACGTAGCTTCCTACCAAGTACTGCTTGCTCCACACCTAGTTACAGGAAAAATTCTACTCTACTAGCAATAGTGGTTAGACTATCTCAAGAAAATTCTAATCGCTCTTATATGCATAGGGAAAAATTGTAACATTGTACAAAAAGCTAGAATACCACCCTAAGGCATATTACAATTAGAACGAACATGTCACAACATTTTAAAAAGTTAACGCTACAAAAAAAGTGGATAAACTATACTTCTTTTCCTATAGATCGATTTCCAACAAAAATTCCTAGCAAATACAACAAAATCAAAATATTTACAATAAAAAAGTAATGTTACAAAAAGTTTTTAAACCAACAACTTTTTTATGTAGATCGGTTTGCAACAAAAGTCAATAACATTATCTACAAAAACCGCAGACTATTACAACAAAAATCCATATATTCGCAAACAATTGAAAGTGGTAAAGCAACCATTAATTTGCTACATATTGAATTACAATAAAAACTATAAAATATATTTACAAAATTCACAAATGATTACAACGAAAAATCCATATATTTGCAATCAATGCAAAGTGGTCAAGTAACAATTAATTTGCTACAAATTGAATTACAATAAAAAAGGCAGCTATTTGTACAAAATTCACAAACAATTACAACAAACAAATCTCACAAGTTTTTTACATTTTCGAATGATTTATGCAACTATCTTGGGAAACACAAATTTCTCGCAAACGTCCAGGTAAAAAGATTACAACATCTCTCCTGTGCATTCACTACAAAAATAATAGCCGTTTCACTACAAGAAAAATACAAGAAAGTTAGCACTAGGGCTTAGGTAGCACGCATGCATGCATATTATCCTGAAAAAAAGCCTAGTACTCACGCAGGCTTCGCTGCAGGCATGCGTCGCATGTCAAGCTAGCTAATAGTACACGCTAGGGTGGTGGTGGGCTTCGACACAGTTTGCATGCGGGATCCTTCCAGCAAAAGTAAATGATAACGTAATAATTACTATGGGGTCCACCACGAAATCAGGACATACGGCAGGAACGCGCATGCAGCGCGCGCTGCTTCGGCACGACCGATCGCTGGCGCTGGATCGGTCGGCTGATAGCAAGCGTTTTCCAATGAGTTGCGGTTCTGTGTCTGACAAACAATGTCCTCCCACTGAATTTAAACTTGTTTTTTCGGTATTTTCTTCACTGTTTTGGCCAGTATCTATGCCTCTTTACAACACAACTTGTGTATGGTCGGTACGAAATACACGCAGTATTTCGGACTGTGCACGTAGATCTGAAGTAGTGAACAATATAGATTTGGAATCTCCAACATTTGTCAGAATTTATCATTTTTGCGTCATCTAGAATACAACTTATTCATCCTGAAATTTTGCACAGTGGTAGAGATCATTGGCTACACCTTATTTTTTCCAGATTTTTTTAAACTTTAAAATGTGAATTCAAATTTTGAAAAAAATACAAGCCATGTAGCTAGGGCTACATTTGGATTTCCGGGATCATGTGGGTTATTCAGTTGAATCACTCATTGCCATAGTTCATCTTTCCTTCTAAAGTTTTTCTGGAGGGATCGTGTGCATGTTAAATCGTTGTGACATTGTACATTTCATTTGTGACCAGTTAATCTATATTCACCAAAGCTACTTTTCCTCACCACCACTGTACTGGGATAAATAAAATGGCTATCTACTCATGGTAACTTTTAAATGTTTATGCTGACTATTTCCACACCTACTTATCTAACGTATCATACAGGGCGGAGCCAGCTATATGGCGAGGTTTGGCGGCCGCCATACCTAAATTTTAGCGCTAATAGTAGATATATATATATGCAGATATGGTTCAGGTTTGTGTTCTGCTGCCATCCATAGGTATCGCTGCTGTTTGAGAGGTCAGAATTCAGAAACAATGAACCGATATGGTTCAGCTTTCGTCCATGCATCTCCACATGATCTCTGTTCTGTGTTGGGCCTGGTGGCTGTTGGGCCTAATGCCCTGATCGGTGATGTATGTACCCTCGTTCTCGTTGATATGGAAACTCACAAACTGCACACGATCCTGCCGCCGCCAACTCGGAAACCTATTGCGATCGACTACGGAGCGGAGGCAGGCGGCACCACGACACGGCGTAAGCGCCCAGCAGCAACTAGAACCGGGACCACCGGCGACGAGACCAGGCCGCGCCACCGGCAAAGCCGCGAGGACGAGTAATGATATGGCGCCGAAGAAGAACACCAAGTACATCATAATACAGGGTATTTTGATTCAGAAATAAGTCTGCGCTTTGAATTCTGTTACCATTCTCATTAACATGCCTCTGTCCTTAATATGGGTATGGATTTTATCTTTCAGGTAACATGCCTCTGTCTCTTAATATGACACTACGAGTAATTCATGTTTTTTCTATCGTTTATATATTTCCATAGACCATTCGTTTATTCAACTAGTTAGAATTGTTGATCGGTCATACAATTTTCATTTAGTAGGGTACTTTTAGTGCAATACTTTATTTTTAGATTTCGAGAAATTGGGGTTTTTCAGTACCTGCTGAAGACAAAGTAATATTTGTCTGGCAGAATTTTGCATTTTCTCATTTATCAACTCCGCCACACCTTAAATTTATTTCTGGCTCCGCCACTGGTTATCCTCTTTTAATATACCAGAAGATATCTGAAGGATGCCACGCAATGTGCGGTGGTACATTCCATCTAGTAAAGCTAATAAACAAGGATCTAGGTCTTTTTATCGTCTTTTGTTGGATTATGCATCTCATTTCACTCAAGTTTCACATCTTTGAGCGAGAAAGAGACAACAAATATTGCTATCCGGGTAGTGACACCGACAATATATACCTTCAGATATGAGTGGCACTAGGGAAAATTCAGCCCGTATTTGTCTTCGTAGTGCAATGTCAAACTAGATTTGAACAAGAGCAAGTGAAACTTCGTTTATACTCTTAACCATTGCCCGGGTTCTGTACAGCAGGTGAATATAGGAATAAAGTGAGATCAACATGTCGAAGGTAGGGACAGTTAAAAAAAACATAGTGACACATGCTTAACTGTTTACATGGGCTTTTTAACGTATTAATGAACAATTGCACTTGAGCTATCTGTCTCTAACACATATCCCCATGATTAACCATGGCCATAATATGCAGAGTATACTTCAGCTTAGTATATGTTGAATGTTGTAGTAACAATGGCTAATTTTATATTATTGTGCTTGGATAAACAGCTACTATACAGCTGCAATTTATGCAGAGCCTCTACTCTCTTCACTTCAGTCTCTATAGCAGATGATTGCCACAAGCCTTACCTTCTAGCAGTTTTAAACTGGAATTAGGAGTTACCGTGGCTAGATTGTTGAAGCTGTTGTTAACGGCCACACCTGCACATCTGGTTTCGGAATCTATTTTCTGTGTTGAACCGTGGCTAAGCAATACAAAGCTCCAAGTGATGTAATTGTAACTCCTGAATCATTTTTTATGTATCTTAAGTTCCAATGATCAATCATAGTGCATTCATCATGACATCACGAACAAACTGATGTGCATGTCAACTTGTTTAGAGGAACATTATTTTTTAGTTTTTATAGAGGAGAGGACCATGTCCTTGTTAACTTGTTATAGTCTTGAGTTTGGGCCAAGGCACTTGGTGGTATCTATCCACTGAGAATAGTCATAGTGGGAAGTAACATAGAGTAGTAACATGCACATGTTACTACCTTTATAGTGGTTAGTAACATCAAAGTAGTATCATAGATGTCTTTATTAATTAGCTTGTAGACTTATTGTATCTTAAAAAAATATGATGTTACTCTATCCTCCTCTCTCCTCATTAACTAACCGCCACATAAGTAAATTTGGTGAGTTGGACACTTGGTTACTAGTGATGTTACTCACACTATGAGCAATCTAAGGCTACGACCCTTTACCACAACCGTACTTCGATAGTTGAAAGAAAAAAAAAGAGGTGTGTCCCAGATAATTTGGTGCAACCGGTAAGGCAAGCTACACCTACTTTGCCTGACGCATAATGTTTGCTGCCTATCTACATATACCAGAAGTCTGAGAGGTGACACGATCACACAACCAACCAATGTAGTCAAGGAAACCAAGCTGCAAATCTTCTTTTTTTTTTTACTTTCTGCATCGATATCCCTTCATACAAGCCTCGCATCTTTGAGCAAAAAATCTGCTGCAATTGTTATCATGGCAAGACTTGGTGACTATGCCTTAGGGATAAGCGGCAATGGGAAAATCAGTCCTACCAGGAGTATAAAATTCCTCAGGTGGTTGCAGTTCGTGGAGCCATGCGCCGAGTGCCAGCAGCGCGCAACTCAACCGCCACACCTTATGTACTCCGATCTGATGGCAATGTCACAAATTTCTTCTACCGCCTGAAGCTGGGCATGCGTAGGAGCGGCGGTCATCCCATATGCTTCCGACTTTTGGTGGTTGCTCTCTCGCAGGTGACGACTCACAAGACATGATTTGGTTACGAAGTGAAATACCGCGGTACCCTCGCTGGTAAATGAGTTTATATCGCAAAAAATCTCAGCCCATTATAATTTAGTTTGAACTTGGGCTTTTTGGTTAGTCTAACCTAAACCATATGTGTTAATCATCCGCTATAACCCCATGTCCCAACTCATTTGTGCGATATTTTTATTTCTTCTACCCTAAACATTATATTTAAAATGTTGAGATATGATCAAGTTTGAAATTTAAATTGTATTTGAGAATCTCGTTGGCCAGTTGATCAGCGGTAAGCACGGTTACCAAAAATCCCGGCTCCCACTGAGATTCTTGTCTATCCGACACCCAAATCCTTGCTCACATGATGTGCCTTTACTATCCGGTCGGCCAGCCCTCCTACCACTGGTGCCGTCGTACAGGGGTCACCACCTCCGTCGACGTGGAGCTTGGCTAGCCAGCCAGCGTCACCTAGGCCGACCTTGGGCATGGCCGGCGTCATGGCGTCACCTCCTCCGGCTGTTGACGCTGCTAGGCTTCCTCGCGCGGAGCCTACTAGGGGAGGGTCTACTTCGTCTACCACCTCCCCTAGGGCTGCCGCTTCTACGCGGACTTTGGGTGCCACGGCGGTCGCTCCCATTCGCCGAAGCTCTCGACATGGGGTCGGCATCGATGGGGCGGCGACGACGGATGAGGACACCATGGCAAAGGCCATGCGTCGCAAGGCGGAGTCAAATCTAGACTTTTCAGGTACTATTAACAGTTCAAAGTCTTTTTTAACTTTCCCAACACCGCTTATGGCTTCTAAGTTGCATAATGTGGGTCTTTCGTTGGGTACTTCTATTAGTTCTATTTCTGTTTCGGCTAATGCTCTGAGACGTATGGAGTTTGATAGACTCAAATTTACTCCTACGCTTTCGAGTAAGTCGGATACCTCTTTTTCTGACGAGGATGATGAGGAAGCATACGCCGTCCCAGACGGCCAGCTTCTTTCACATCTAGTTGGAGAGGTATCGGAGGTCGGTCTAGATGATACCGCTCTGGGCTCTTGTATTGAATTACAAGCGGCTGAGCGTAAATCCAGACTTTCCTCCATTAAACGTAATGCATGGCCTAATAAGAAGGCTAAGGTGACTAAATCTCCAATTGTTTCCAAATGAATGGCATATTTGAGAATAGTAGAGGTCTGAAAGACTTGGCTAAACACTTACACATCGCTGAAAGCATTAGGGAACATGTTTTAGATTTTGTTGCTATCTCCGAGACGGGTAAACGGAATTATTCAACAAGTTTTCTAAATCGCCTGTCAGGCGGTGAAGACTTTGCTTGGGTATCCCGCTCGCCTCGGGGGCGTTCTGGTGGCTTATTAGTTGGCATCCGAACTACGACTATGGAAATTTTGGATAATTCTGGAGGTGACTTTCATATTAAGCTTCACATCCGGTATAAATCCGACAATTTCATATGGAGTTTGGTGTGTGTCTATGGAGCTGCCCAGGATGTTCATAAGCCTGCTTTTCTCCGGGAGTTGGTTAATCTAGCGAAGGACAATCCGCACCCTATCATCATAGGCGGGGATTTTAATTTGCTTAGATACCCTCATGAGAAGAGTAGGGGCAGATTTGACACCCACTGTCCTTTCTTATTCAACGCTGTTATTGACAGTCTGGATTTGAGAGAGGTTACAATGGGCGGGAGACAATTCACTTGGGCGAATAGTCTCCCAGAGCCTACTTACGAGAAGTTGGATCGCGTATTGATGGACTCAGACTGGGAATTTAAATTCCCTCTAGTATCAGTACGGGTTCTTCCTCGGATTGAAGCTTTGTCAGATCACGCCCCAATTCTGTTATCTACTGGAACGCCATTGCCGTCACGTAGACGTCCGTTCAAATTTGAACTTGGATGGCTTAATCGGGATGGATTTTAGGATATGGTTAAATTTATTTGGGACAAACCCGTTGCTGGGAACACCCCAATCCAAAGGTGGAATAATAAATTACGCTCCATGCGTAGATACCTTGGAGGGTGGGCTAGACAAATGTCGGGGCAGCTCAAAAAAGCGAAACTCACTTTATCATCAGATATTGATGCATTAGAGGCTCTTGCTGAGGTACGTCCGCTGACAACGCATGAGATTGAACTTAAAAGTCAGTACAATGCTAAGTTGGTCGGCTTACTTTGTGAGGAGGAACTCAAGTGGTACCAGAGATCTAAATCCCAGTTCTTGTTAGAAGGAGATTCGAATACGAGATACTTTCATAGTGTTGCCAATGGACGACATAGAAAGAAACTCATTCACTCTCTTGTTCAAGATGAGGGACTGATCGAAGGTCAGGAGCAATTAAAGTCCTACATTACTTCTTATTATAAGGGCCTTTTTGGTGCCCCGGAGGATTCAGATGTATCCATGGATGAATCCAGGATCGATGATATCCCCCAAGTGTCTCTTGAAGAGAACGCCATTCTTACTTCCCCTTACTCTGAGGAGGAGATAAGAAAAGCGGTCTTTCAAATGGAACACAATAAGGCACCAGGGCCGGATGGTTTAACAGCTGAGTTCTACCAGACTTTTTGGGACATTGTCAAGCCTGATTTATTGGATTTGTTTGCCGAATTACATAAGGGGCAACTGGATCTGTTCCGTATCAATTTTGGTGAAATTATTCTTCTACCAAAGGTTACGGACGCGGAACGGATCCAGCAATACATACCAATATGTCTTCTAAATGTTTGTTTCAAAATTTTCACAAAAGTTGCTACCATTCGGCTTAATTCAGTGGCAGACAAAGTGGTGTGTCCTTCTCAGACTGATTTTATGCAAGGTAGAAACATCCTAGATGGGGTGGTCACCTTACATGAGACAATTCATGAGATGCACCGTAAAAAGTTGAATGGGGTAATACTCAAGATCGACTTTGAAAAAGCCTATGATAAAGTTAAGTGGTCTTTTCTTGAACAAACCCTAAGGATGAAAGGTTTTTCAGACGAATGGCGTGTTCTTATTAATAACTTTGTTTTTAGTGGTAGTGTTGCCATTAAGGTCAATGATGACATCGGAAATACTTCCAGACCAGAAAAGGATTGAGGCAAGGTGATCCCCTATCTCCAATGTTATTTAACATTGTGGCGGATATGCTTGCAATTATAATAGAGCGTGCTAAGGTTGATGGTCAAATTGAAGGTGTAGTCCCCCACTTAGTTGATGGCGGATTATCCATTCTTCAGTACGCTGATGACACAATTCTATTTATGGATCATGACTTGAAAAAGGCACGTAACCTGAAATTAATTCTTTCAGCTTTCGAGCAGCTGTCCGGTCTTAAGATTAGTTTCCATAAGAGTGAATTGTTTTGTTTCGGTGAAGCCGTCGATGAAGCCAACTCATATGCTGAATTATTTGGCTGTGGGATTGGTTGTTTTCCAATTAGCTACCTGGGTATTCCAATACACTATCGGAGACTCACTTTGGCTGAATGGAAAATTGTTGAAGAGAGACTTCAAAAACGTCTTAATAGTTGGAAAGGAAAATTACTATCCCTTGGTGGAAGATTAGTTCTTATTAATTCAGTACTCACGAATATGGTACTGTATATGATTTCTTTCTTTCAGTTACCGAAAGGAGTCTTGCATAGATTGGACTATTTCCGATCAAGATTCTTTTGGCAAGGGGATAGTGAGAAGAAAAAGTACCGGTTAACTAAATGGAGTGTTGTATGCCATCCGAAAGATCAAGGTGGACTTGGTGTTCATGATCTTGAAGTTAAGAACAGGGTTTTGCTTGGTAAATGGCTAGCCAGGTTGTTAACGGAGGATGGGGTATGGCAACAACTTTTACGGAAAAAGTATGTTGGCTCAAAGGCGATCTGTCAGGTTCTTCGGAAACCAGGAGACTCACATTTTTGGGCTGGCATCATGGCAACTAAGAAGCACTTTTTCCCATTTGGTTCTTTCTCCATTAAGAATGGGGCGGAGATACGGTTCTGGGAGGATCGCTGGTTGGGAACAACCACTCTTCGTGAACAGTATCCGGCCTTGTACAATATTGTTCGTCATAAAGGGGATACTTTGCGGAAGGTGATGGAATCTTCTCCCCCTCTATGACGTTCGGGCGTGATCTTATCGGTCCCCGGCTAGCTTCTTGGAATGAACTGCTTCAGCGTTTAGGTTCAATCCAGCTGGTTCAGGGGACGGATGAATTCCGTTGGAGCCTCACGAAAAATGGCATATTTTCGGTTAGCTCCATGTACAAAGCATTATGCCTATCTACACAACCGGTTTTAAATAATAAATCCATCTGGAAGATGAAGATACCTCTCAAAACAAAGGTCTTTGCATGGTATCTTCGTCGAGGTGTGATTCTTACCAAAGATAACCTTGTAAAACGTAACTGGCATGGTTGTACGAAGTGTGTGTTCTGTCACGAAGAATAGACAATAAAACACCTTTTCTTCAACTGTCGAGGTGCTAGATCTATATGGTCAATCATTCACCTTATACCCTCCCCGTAGCATTGCAAACATTTTTGGCAATTGGCTAAATGGGGTGGATTCTAGGTACAAAACGATTATCAGAGTGGGAGCGATTGCGGTTGCATGGTCGCTTTGGCTATGTAGAAATGACAAGGTTTTTAATGACAAAAATTCTTCTCTTATGCAGGTCATCTACCGGTGTACGGCTTTGCTCCGTTCATGGTCGCCACTTCAGCGTTTGGAGGATCGTGACCTCTTTATGGAGGTGTCTACACGATTGGAGAACACGGCCACGGAGTTTATTTTCCAACATGGGTGGCTGCATAGTCGGAGGATTGAAGCCAACGGAGCGTCATAGTAGTTGGCTTTTTATATTTTTTATATCTTAGTCTATGGATCCTAGACTTATAAAAGGCTGTGTGCATCCTGGTTATGCAGAGGCTGGGTGTAATGCTTAAAACCTTTTGAGTAATAAAGCGCCCTTTATCGAAAAAATGATGTGCCTTTAGAGCTTGGAAGCCCTGCATTCACTGAAGTTGGTTTGTATTTGGACCAAATTTATTTGAATTATATTTCGTATGAATCTAATGCAATTCAAGGTAAAACTATTTTTCTACCATTCCCCCATAAACATTATGTCCAAAATGTTCAGACATTATCAAGTTTGAAATTCAATTTTTTTTTAAGAATTTCGTCAGGTATTAGATCGCCTATCTCAGGTATTTGATTGCCTATCTCGTCAGGTATTTGACCAAAAATCCTGCCCCCCACTGATTTTTTTCCTTATCAGTATCCAAATCCTTGCTCACGAGACGTGCCTTTAGAGCTAGGAAGCCCTAAATACGCTAAAGTTTGTTTGTATTTGGACTAAATTTATTTTAATTGGATTTAGTTTGAATCTAGTCCAATTCGAGGTAAAAATATTTTTTTATCCACCGTAATTGCCAGCATTTGGGAAACGTGTACATGCATGAACTAATCACTCTGGTTGGCGCTTGTGTGTCATAATGTCATGGCGTCTTCAATCATCACATCACCATGGAGTAACTAAATGGATACTTTTAGATCTACAATAATAGGTAGTACCCGGGACAGGGAGTAACTGTGGATCATGGTGACTAACGCTATGTTATAAGATTATCCTTTCTTTCAATAGCTTTAGTACCTATAGCTAGGAAGGACGATGTGGTGTGATACAAACACATTGCTGCGGCTGTGGAAATATGAGTATTTTTTCATCCAAATAGAGTCTGAACTCTGAATTCGAAGTCTTCCTCTTCCAGAACAGCCTACCCCATGTATATGGAAGTTACATAGAATCATGTCTTCCTTTGCGGCGAAGAATCATGTCGGTTATGCAGTCGCATCACTTATTCCCATCCTTAAACTTTACCACCATTGTACTTTTTAAATTTTTCAGGAGACCATACGGGTGCATGTTAACTTTTTATGAGATCATAAGATTTCAATTTGTGATCAGTTAATCTATATCCGCCAAAGCCACCTTTCCTCACCGCCATTGTACTAGGAAAAATAGCTTGGCTATATGCTCAAGGTAATTTTTTCCACATCTACTTCTCTGGTGTATCTTGCAATTTTCCAGTCTACATATAACAGAGATCTGAAGGGTGCCATGGAATGAGTGGTGGTACAACCCACAAAAAAACAAGGCTTTAGTTTTTTTTTATGTCTAGCACCGAAGCTCTGATCTTTTGAGAGATCTGGCGATCTTCGCTAAGAAAGGGTTCCTTCCTCTACCCGGGAGTGCGAATGTCGAATCCCGCCGGTGATGGGGAAGAAGCTGAAGCCCATGCATGTCAAGCGCTATCTAATTTTCATGCTTCCTGATAAGGGGAGTTTCCCTCCCTGTGAGCTCCTTCCTTCGCGAGTTGCTAGATTTTTATCAGATTGAACTCCATCACCACATCCCTCATGGTATTTTGGAGATTTCCTGCTTCGTGACCTTCTGGGAAGGCTTAACGGGGTTTTACCACATCTAGGGTTGTGGTGCTCTCTGTTTTATCTCGAGGCCGGGCGTGTGAGGGGAGGCAGACTTGCTACAAGCACCCTCCTAACAGTTTTGAATTGAAGTCACAAGTTTGCGTTTTTGTCAAAGGGTCCAGCAGAGGAATAATATGTATCACCCTAAGCATATCTGGTTTAAGAATCTCTTTTACTTGTCAAAGGGTTGCAAAGCAGTACAAAGCTCCAAGTGATGTACTTTTAACTATGCATGATTCCGTGTGCATCTGAACTCCTGATGATCAGTCACAGACTCACGGTACATTCATCAACAACACCGCGAACAAATGTGAGGCATTTTTTTGGCATTAATTTGAGACTTGCTGAAGCTAATGTGCTTGTTAGCTAGTTCAGAGAAACCTTACTTTTTAGTTTTATAGAGGGCCATCATTGTTAATTAGTTACGAGACTCTTTAGGA
>NC_061511.1:171537730-171599089 GCF_022539505.1 Lolium rigidum | reverse complement strand
TATGTTGAATGTTGTAGTAACAATGGCTAATTTTATATTATTGTGCTTGGATAAACATCTACTATACAGCTGCAATTTATGCAGAGCCTCTTCTCTCTTCACTTCAGTCTCTATAGAAGATGAATGCCGCAAGCCTTACCTTCTAGCGGTTTTAAACTGGAATTAGGAGTTAACGTGGCTAGATTGTTGAAGCTGTTGTTAACGGCCACACCTGCACATTTGGTTTCGGAATCTGTTTTCTGTGTTGAACCGTTGCTAAGCAATACAAAGCTCCAAGTGATGTAATTGTAACTCCTGATCATTTTGTATGTATCTTAAGTTCCAATGATCAATCACAGTGCATTCATCATGACATCACGAACAAACTGATGTGCATGTCAACTTGTTTAGGGGAACGTTATTTTTTAGTTTTTATAGAGGAGAGGACCATGTCCTTGTTAACTTGTTATCATACTTGAGTTTGGGCCAAGGTACTTGGTGGTATTACTGGCATCTATCCACTGAGGCCACGACCCTTTACCACAACCGTACTTCGATAGTTGAAAGAAAAAAAAAAAGTGTGTCCCAGATAATTTGGTGCAGCCGGTAAGGCAAGCTGCACCTACTTTGTCTGACGCATAATATTTGCTGCCTATCTACATATACCAGAAGTCTGAGAGGTGACACGATCACACAACCAACTAATGTAGTCAAGGAAACCAAGCTGAAATATCCTTTTTTACTTCTTTGAGCAAAAAACCTGCTGTAATTGCTATCATGGCAAGACTTGGTGCCTTAGGGATAAGCGGCAATGGGAAAATCAATCCTAAGGGCATGTACAACGGGAGCGCTTAGAGCCGGCGCTAGGCTCTTTTTCCTGGCCATTTTGCTTGATTCCCGATCGACCCGGGATTCTGGCCGGAGTCGACGCAACTAGTTGAGTCGGGCGCTTGCTCTTTTTTCCCGCATGAACTGAATCGAGAAGGCGGCGGGCGCTATCCCTTGTGCCAGGATAAACGAAATAGCTAGTTGTACGACTCCTTCCAAAACAGTTTCAGCGATGGAGAGATCCGGCGCTTGCAGGACGCTTGCGTTGCTTTTAGCGTCTGATTAAACATTCAGCGTTGCAGACAGGGCGCTTAGCTCATATATTGGTTTAGCGATCTTTATTTTTTTTCACTTAAGCGTTCATGCAAGCGTTCAGCATTGTAGATGCCCTAACAGGAGTATAAAATTCCGCAGGTGGTTGCAGTTCGTGGAGCCATGCGTCAAGTGCCAGCAGCGCGCAGCTCAACCGCCACACCTTATGTACTCCGATCCGATGGCAATGTCATAAATTTCTTCTGCCGCCTGAAGCTGGGCATGCGTAGGAGCGGCGGTCATCCCATATGCTTCCGACCTTTGGTGGTTGCGTCTCTCGCAGTTGACGACTCACAAGACATGATTTAGTTACCAAGTGAAATACCGCGGTACCCTCACTGGTAAATGAGTTTATATCGTGCAAAAAATCTTAGCCCATTAGAATTTAGTTTGAACTTGGGCCTGTTGGTTAGTCTAACCTAAACCATATGTGTTAATCATCCGCTACCCCATGTCCCAACTCATTTGTGCGATATTTTTATTCCTTCCACCCTAAACTTATATTCAAAATGTTGAGATATTATCAAGTTTGAAATTTAAATTGTATTTGAGAATCTCGTTGGCCAGTTGATCAGTTATCTCCAGTAACCACGGTTACCGAAAATCCCGGCTCCCACTGAGATTCTTGTCTATCCGACACCCAAATCCTTTCTCACATGACGTGCCTTTAGAGCTTGGAAGCCCTGCATTCACTGAAGTTGGTTTGTATTTGGACCAAGTTTATTTGAATTATATTTAGTATGAATCTAATGCAATGCAAGGTAAAAATATTTTTCTACCATTCCCCCATAAACATTATATCCAAAATTTTCATACATTATCAAGTTTGAAATTCAAAAAAAAAATTAAGAATCTCGTCAAGTATTTGATTGCCTATCTTGTCAGGTATTTGACCGAAAGTCCTGGCCCCCACTGATTTTTTTTCCTTATCAGTATCCGAATCCTTGCTCACGAGACGTGCCTTTAGAGCTAGAAAGCCCTAAGTACGCTAAAGTTTGTTTTTATTTGGACAAAATTTATTTTAATTGCAAACAGAGCTTGGCTCTGGTGGTTAGGTCTCTTGTGGTGGAACCAGCCCACCCAGGTTCAAGTCCTAGACTTGGCATGGGTGTTTGCATTTACCTGGATTTATTTTAGGATTTCACCGGCGCTATGCTTTCAGTGGTAGGTGACGTGCCCATTAATAGCGAGGCGCCAGTGGTGACTTCGTCAACCTCGAGCGTCTGCGTTGTACTGTGTTCTCAAAAAAAAATTATTTTAATTGGATTTAGTTTGAATCTAGTCCAATTCGAGGTAAAAATATTTTTTTATCTACCGGAATTGCCAGCATTTGGGAAACGTGGTACATGCATGAACTAATCACTCTGGTTGGCGCTTGTGTGTCATAATGTCATGGCGTCTTCAATCATCACATCACCATGGAGTAACTAAATGGATACTTTTAGATCTAGAATAATAGGTAGTACTTGGGACAGGGAGTAACTGTCGATCATGGTGACTAACGCTATGTTATCAGATTATCCTTTCTTTCAAAGAAATGGTAGCTTTAGTACCTATAGCTAGGAAGGACGATGTGGTGTGATACAAACACATTGCTGCGGCTGTGGAAATATCAGTATTTCTTCATCCAAATAGAGTCTGAACTCTGAATTCGAAGTCTTCCTCTTCCAGAACAGCCTACCCCATGTATATGGAAGTTACATAGAATCATGTCTTCCTTTGCGGCGAAGAATCATGTCGGTTATGCAGTCGCATCACTTATTCCCATCCTTAAACTTTACCACCATTGTACTTTTTAATTTTTTTCAGGAGACCATACGGGTGCATGTTAACTTTTTATGAGATCATAAGATTTCAGTTTGCGATCAGTTAATCTATATCCGCCAAAGCCACCTTTCCTCACTGCCATTGTACTAGGAAAAATAGCTTGGCTATATGCTCAAGGTAATTTTTTCCACATCTACTTCTCTGGTGTATCTTGCAATTTTCCAGTCTACATATAACAGAGATCTGAAGGGTGCCATGGAATGAGTGGTGGTACAACCCACACAAAAACAAGGCTTTTAGTTTTTTTTATGTCTAGCACTGAAGCTCCGATCTTTTGAGAGATGTGGCGATCTTCGCTAAGAAAGGGTTCCTTCCTCTACCCGGGAGTTCGAATGTCGAATCCCGCCGGTGAGGGGGAAGAAGCTGAAGCCCAGGCATGTCAAGCGCTATCTAATTTTCATGCTTCATGGTATTTTGGAGATTTCCTGCTTCGTGACCTTCTGGAAAGGCTTTCTGGGGTTTTACCACATCTAGGGTTGTGGTGCTCTCTGTTTTATCTCGAGGCCGGGCGTGTGAGGGGAGGCAGACTTGCTACAAGCACCCTCCTAACGGTTTTGAATTGAAGTCACAAGTTTGCGTGTTTGTCAAAGGATCCAGCAGCGGAATAATCTGTATCACCCTAAGCATATCTGGTTTAAGAATCTCTTTACTTGTTAAAGGGTTGCAAAGCAGTACAAAGCTCCAAGTGATGTACTTTTAACTATGCATGATTCCGTGTGCATCTGAACTCCTGATGATCAGTCACAGACTCACGGTACATTCATCAACAACATCACGAACAAATGGGAGGCATTTTTTGGCATTAATTTGAGACTTGCTGAAGCTAATGTGCTTGTCAGCTAGTTCAGAGAAACCTTACCTTTTAGTTTTGCAGAGGGCCATCCTTGTTAACTAGTTACGAGACTCTTTAAGACTTCAGTTTGCGCCATGGTATCTGCCACAATCGATATCCACTGCATTTACGACCACCTGTACTTGGAATTAAATAAATGTGTCATGTGTGCCCTAGATAATTAGATGCAGCGGGCAAAGCAAGCAGCGCCTACTTTCCTTACACATCATACCTTCTGCCCATCTACATATACCATAGGTCCAAGGGGTCACACGGTCACACAACCAACCGGTGTAGTGAAAGGAAACAAAGCTGCATGTATCTTTTACCTTCTCCATCCATCTCTATTCAGACAAGCCTGACACTTTGAGCAAAAAAAAACTGATGCACTTGCTATCATAGCATGATTTGGTGACAATGCCTTAGGAATGAGCGACAATGGGAATTTTAATCCCCCGACCAACCACGGTGCTGGAATGCCATGGCCATCCTGGATCATCGGCGGGTGAACATTTTGGGCTAATCCAGTGACTAGTCCCTGTCCAGATGGTGTGGGCTGTTCTCATTAGTTTTACTTGGACCTTATGTTTGATAGCTGACGAGTCATTAATGAAATTCTCTTTTAGCACATCACCGCTTGCTAATGTTCATGTGCTATCTATGTGCAACAGCGAAATTGCATTCCAGAACATGGATTCAACATATATGCATTCTATCCTTCTTCATTTTACTGCAAGACCATCATCAAACACAAATCCTAATCAACTATACAATATACAACTCCACGGTTTTCTGGAATAAATACCGTGACAACAACACTGATAAACTTACTGAGTGTTCACAGAGGTTGTATAAGTTCCAGCTTTATATCACCAACTCACTACTGCCTATTGTTGTGCTTCGATAAACAGGCACGGAACTGTAACTCCTGCATAGCTTCTACTCTCTAGTTTCTAGCAGATAGAACCCTACAAGCCTTTACCATCTGCAGTTCCGAACTGAAGTCACGAGTTGACATGCTTGTCCAGGAATGCAGTCGCCAGATTGCTGAAGCTGCTGTTAACGGCTCCAGCTGCAGAATAGTCTCTTATCATCCGCAGGACGTCTGGTTTCAAAATCTCTTTCTTTGTTGAAGGATTGCATAAGTAGTACAAGGCTCCAAGTGCATAAATCACCTGTTACGCAACCAAACAAATGGAAATATTGGTCTATGCTGAAGTAAGAATATATAGTTACAAAGCCAAAATTGTTGTAATGCATATAGTGGATGGAATAAAGAGAGAAGCGACTGAGATTGTTCTGGCAAAAGAAAATTCCCAATTAACATTCTCCCTTCCTTATCTAGCCTAGTTCCAAAGTACCCAAATCTATCAAGAGCAAATATACTCCACATACAAACGAACCAATCAAAAAACAGTTTGTCTTCAAAGCCAAGATGATCTATACTGTTATGATTGCAGCTCATATCTTCAGAAATACTCACGGTATTCCTAACTGGGCTAGATAAGCATTGTATAACCAATGGGATTCCGCCACATTGAGTAATAACTGAAGCATTCGCTGGATCTGCATGTACGCAAACAAAATAAGATGACTACATCAAAATATTCAGTTCAATAAATACACAGAGGATAAGAGTCTTGCATGGTTCACAATAAACAAGAAATCAGTGAATTAAAGGCATCAGATTGCTCACCAACACATGAATTACATATTCCACCAACACCAAACTCAACAAGCCTTTCATTTGACTCCGTAATGCAATCCAAGAACAACTCAAGAATATTCAGCTGAGCAAACAGAACACATATACCATCTTATTGAATAGGAAAGGTAATCCGGAACTGTGCTCATTTAAATCTGCAATCCATCAATTGACCGAAACAAAGGGCATATGAAATCATTAACCTGGCGCATAAAGGCGTGGTTATAAGGGTCATATGCGAAATTTGATAAGTTTGCAACTATCCTCTCCTTGCACTCTGAAATGACAATAAACGATGAATTTGGTGAGCACGCAATAGCAGAGTGGAGCTATTTTCATAGTACCATTTTACAAACCTATTACCTATCATAATTTCCAAACATTTATGTGTTATCTAAAACTGAAAATAACAAATGACAGCCTATATGACAACCTTTTAATTTTCTTATAATCTTTTGTGCATCTTTTCCTTGGTGCCCTTTGGAACTTCACTACTGCACTAACGTGTTTGTTTTGGACCCAATAAAATGTTCTTTACTCAGCCCCTCAGCGGCGACCAAATTTACTTTGCAGCACAATGTGCTGACAACGATTTGTACCATAATTCCAATTGAAATATTCTTCATTCTTCAGCTTTCTGTTCCCTCTAAACGAATATACACGATTTTAGTTGAAAACACACAGAAAATTTTCCCCTGATGCAAGCTTCAGACAGAAGAAACGAAGTAGCCAACAGAACTTTACCTTCATCAGTGGAGTCCTGGAACTGGGTCACGAGATCCTGAGGAAAAATTGTGGTTAGGGATACGAGTAAGCAGTTAGAAGAATCGCAGGAGAAATCGGAAGACGCCTAACAATACCCAACCTAACAAGCGGGAAGGAGGAGAACCTGAAGGTACTGGTCTCTCGAAGTGCCGCCACGGCCGGTGCGCTCGACCTGGCGCTGTGCGTTCGTGAACATCTCCTCTCCACCGTGGCCGTCGCTGGCGTCGAATCCCCGGACTAGTCACTCGGAGGCCGTGAGTTGGGAGGGATTGGGCCAGCACGACTCTTGCTAGGTGGGCTAGGGCTATCTGCAAATTGGCTGGCCCTTAGTACTCATTCTTCTTCATGAAATTTGAAGTCATTTATCCTGATTTCGTTCAAGTGAGAAACCAAAAGAAAACTCATGTGCACAGATCGACTAAAGAAAAAAAAAAAAGTCAAATGCTAAAAAGTGCATGTGTGCTAGAATGGTAGCCAGGATTTTTCCTGATGGGTACTCGATGTGCCAATAGAAAGTTAGAAACTGCAACAATAACAAGAACTAAACTACAGGTTGTTCATAGCAGTGACAACATCTCCAATAATTTAGTTACATTGCAAGAACAAATAAAATATTACTTCCTCCGTTCTTTTTTAATTGACTCGGATTTAGTACAAGTTTGTACTAAATTTGAGTCAATTAAAAAGGAACGGAGGGAGTACAATTTAGCAGTATGATTTCCCTTTTAGTAGCGAGAAATGATGCCACCATCTTTTACTTGCAAGAAGAATTGACAATACAAGTAATTGATTCTTCCAGCAATCATGCATTCAAGTGCATGTGCGCTAGAATAGTAGCGGAAAATAACCAAGCAATCATCCAAGTATTGCTCCCGCATTTTGTCTCTTAGCTCAACAAAATTACAATTTGTCCATTTTCACACCTATAAATCAGTACTAATATAAATCAAAAACTGTTTCTTCAATTCTGATTTAATGCTGGGCTGCAGTTAACTAATCGATAGAAGTTAAGGATTCTCAATTAGGGGAAAATATATATTATCTGGAAATTTGGGCAAAGTGAAGAGAACTCACTCACGGCCAGTGACGGAGTTTCTGCTGCGCCGCTGCCCGGCGGGCGTCGTGTGGGTCAGTGTGGAGAGATGTGCGCCGTCGGGCCGGAATTTGGAGGAGGAGGAGGAATAGGCGAGTCGGCGAGTGCGATATGAGGGCGGCAGCTCGCTGTGTGGCAGGGAGGGCGGCGGGACAGCTCGCGGCGGGGTACGTGCGGGCGGCGCGGTGGCGGACGGCGGTAGGGTTAGCTGCCAGGCGGTAGTGCCGTGCGCCGGTGGCTGCCTAGACAGACACAGGGGAGCGAGCACGAAGAGGATGTGCTCTCGGGCTGGGGCGCTGGGCTGCTTGTTTCGGCCATTTAGGCGGGACTTTCAGGCCTAAACTAGATAGTGAGTGAAGGCCAGTCCAGCTGGCCCACGGCACGGCACGGCCTGATAAGGAGTTACCGTGTCTGGCACGGCACGGCCCACCAGGGCACGCTAAGATAACGGGCCGTTCCGTGCCGACACGTGGGCTTGACATACAGGCCCGGGCACGGTCCCTTTGCTTATCGTGCAAGCCCACGGCACGTTAGCACTGTTGGGCATTTTAGCACGTTGTGCCTGCTTTAGAAAATTCGAAAGAGTTACAGAAAAATCAGAAATGAGATAAGTATTTTGGGATAAATTTGAGCTTTATTATATGTTATGTTTCCTCATTAAAATCCTCCATCCGTGAGAGGGAAAGAGTACAGGATGCTCTGCAAGTTACAGAAAAATAAGAAAATTACATAAAAAGGAAAAAACCTATTCTTCTTCATCGTCAATGCCAACGTGTTCAAACGCGGCAACCAGTTGTTCGTCACATGTGGTGTGTTGGGCTCTCCTTTTGGCTAGTTTCCCATCTTTCACAGTCATTAGCGTTCTTACCATATCTGGGGTTAGACTGGTTCTTCTCTCGTCAAGTAGCCCTACCACTCCAGATATCATATGTTAAAGACACTGAAAAAGTGCAGGTAGTGAAGTCATCTTTTATTTGCTTAAGACTCTCTTTGCATGTTTTTTTCAAGTCCCTAGATGTAGTTTGTCTAGAAACTGGAGTGAAAGTAGGAGTATGGAACTTTCGAATATATTCGTCAAAGGCGGGAGAATTACCGAAACCAAGAGGTAAATCATTTGAAGCAATTAGTTTACCAAGACCAATTCTTTGTTGCTCTTGATTATAGATGAAATTACGTACCTCATTGTCGGAGTTGAATCCAATCCGCGTTTGGATCAACGCGGCTTGTTCATCCTTAGCCTGGTGCGAGGCAATGTGCCTCGCCATGTGGCTGGTTCCTCCTTTGCCCCCCGTGGACATTGCCTTCCCGCATCATGGCCACTTGCACCTAGCTTGGAGCTTCATCACACCTTCCTCCTCATACTCTTCTTCTTCGAAATGATCCCACACTGGAGAGATTTTTTTACGCCTCTTGGTACCGGTGGTGGTGGTGGAAGTGCTTTGGCTCGTGGAAGAGTGTTGGGAAGAATGTGAAAATGGAGGATATTGAGAAGGATCAAATGGTTGTTGTGTAAAGGGGATGTTGGGGTCGACGAGAGGATGGTCGTAGGGATTATATTGGGTGGGATCAAGACCGAAGTCAGACATGCCGAACATAAGTGAGTTTGGGGTTGGAGGACGATCAGCCATGTTTGAGTGTGGAAAATGAGAGGGGTCAGCTGGTCTTTTTATAGCAAAAATTTGGCCAAATTCGGACCAAAATATCCTTTCCAACGGCCGAAGGTTGAATTAGGGCCAAAATTTAACCGTTGAGGCTAGAAATTGGAGCGTTGGAGCCCATGACGACGTGGACTAGCAGACTGATGACTGAAAACTCCTGCCTTGTGGGCCGGTCCCAAAAGGGTTCTGTTTTATTTTCCAATTTTTTCTTTCAATTTTTTCATGTTTTCTTTTTCATTTTCTCCTTTCCTGTTCGATTTTCCTTTTCTTTCTTTCTTTTTTGTTCATTTTTTTACTTATTTCTATTTTTAACAATATTTTAAATTTCGCATTGTACGTGAACAAACCCTATTTGAGCTAGCGCGTCAGTTATTGTCTCGACACGTACCCGCCCCGCTTCGTCTAGGTCGGCCCACTTCTCCTTCTCCCTATTGTTGGTTAGGAACAAAACAACGCCTTGGGCAGGAAGAAGGTGATGCCTTGACGATAAAGATGAGGTGCACGCATCCGACACTGTCGGTGAGGCAAGGCCTTGACTTCGCCGGATACGGGAACGACGTGGCGGGTGCGGTGTTCCAGAACAGGAGAGGGAAAAACTTAGGGAGGTGGGAGGTGGTGGCACGGAGACCTCACCGGAGTTGGGGAGGGGAAGGATTAGAGGGAGGTCAGGGGCGGTGGAGGATCGGCGGAGGTGGCGACTCGACCGGGGGAGAGGAGGGGGGGGGGCGGCAAGGTGGGGTGAGAGCGCTGCTGAGATAAACAGACCACCATGCTTTTTGAATGCCATGGATATTCGGTCCACTCTAGAATTCCATTGATTTTGCAAACGTAACTCAATTGACTCAATTAACAAAACGGCAAAGAAGTCAAAATCATTAAGTTATCAGATAGTCATAGTGTCATACAACATCCTTCTATCTATACCTAATAATAAAGGAGCTAAGGTTTCTGCCAAAATTTTCGTCCAACTTTTCTTTGGACGGTTTTGCCCTCCCACCAAACCACATAATACACACAGATGCCACCGCCGAGTCAAAAAAAGGTTCGTACCTGTGACTCGATGTCCGACCGTCGCTCTTGGTCGACACTCCCTCGCGCTTAGCCGATGGCCCATGGCCCATGAATCGTTGGCCCAGCCTAGCAACACCAACGCGGGAGATAAAAGGAAAGAAACCGCCCTGACAAAACGCTCTGGTAATCCGCTCAAACGTGTAGTACTCTATCTCATAGATCTTACGATCTTTTCTTGCCTTTTTTCAGCCTTTAAATACGGACGCAAGATTGATGGATCTGCATTAGATCTCGCGGGAAGATACAGATCGCCAATCGCCATATACGTACGTCTTGGTTTCACGAAGGCGACCTGCGATGGACAGAAACGAAGTCGATGGGATGAGGTCGTGCAGTCGTGGGAGAGAAGAGCGTCCACCTTCCCGGAGATCAACCGCTGGCGCGCCGCCCGGCCATGTGTACTCCAGCCTCACGGTTAGCCCTCCAGGACATGCGTCGTCGAATCAGAAGGGCCTGGAAAGCATGGCGACGGCACCATCGTGATCTGGTGCCCCTGGATCGACCAAGTGGTATCAGCAAAAGCGGCTCACTTTAATGACGACCACGAGTGGCAGGGCCATCTATCGATCTGCTAGCATAGAGCTATGGAGGACCTCTTCAATCTGATAGCCAGCTGCTCCGGTATCCCCTAAAAATACCCGATCGATCGAGTTGCTGACGCCGATGAATGTCTCTCCACCGTCACCGCATGTCCACGGCGTGGCAGGTCTACAAGGAGCAGGACTAGCGGCGATGAAACTCATGGTTGTGTTTGACGGTTGATTTCATACTTCTAGATCAGAGTGGTTTTCCTTCCTATGGCGACAATAAAAAGCGGATCGAAGTGGTTTTCTTCAATCCTAAGGGAACGGCCCCGTATGTCTCCAAAATCGGAGCGGAGCCCAGAAGCCTTCGCACGTCCCTGATTTCGTGCCGGCGGCGAGAGTTGGCCACCCAATCTGGCAATAGCATACACACCTTGTGCCCAATCTGACACGGACAAGGTGTGGAGTCTTTCCTCTTGAGTTCGAACGGAAATTTTGTCCCGAGCCGTTGACTAGCCGCCGCCAGCTAACCTCGCATCGATGGCGATGTAGACGGATCAACACACATGAATCCTACACGAACGGCCGACGCCTAGAGCTTCGCCCAGGAAACGTGCAGACCGCGCAGACCGTCCCTGAAATCTTCTCGATTGCAAGCCAATAGCTTTCGTGCAAGACCATGTACGACGTGTTGACGCGCAGCTCGACCGGCGCTTGGCGTTTGCCCTTGACCTACACATCCGACGAACTACAGAACAAAGTAGAACTGAATCGGCATGCAAACGCAGCAGCTGGTGGTCGTCCTTGTGTCTGAAGGCGCTGCTTCTCGCAAAGCGGGTTGCAGGTGCGAGATGAACTGATAGAGAAGGAGATTTGTGGGCTTGTGGTGCTGTTCAAGTGCGTGCACTGGGGACTTGACTTGCTGGTAGATGTGTTTGGGAAAATGGACCAAAGGTAGCTAGCTGACGTGTGTTTGTGTGTGTTGCAGAATTGTGATATTTTAGCAAATCTAGCTTCAAGTTTCATTTGCCTTAAAAAATCATCTTAAGTGCACATTAATTTTAGCAAAGTTGCTTTATTTTTGTTGCGCATATCTCAAACTCTTCATTGATCCGGCTCTTCAGATTCAGCGACTAGCTCGCTCCACCTCTGCTTCTGTGGCTATCAAATCAAGTTGCCTTCATCGACCATTGTTCGAAAGCTGTCACATCTAGGTTCTCAATCTAGATCCTAGATGCAACTAGGAAGCACACCATGTTCAACGACCTCACAACGACCACAAGCGCAACACAGTGAGGTCACATACTCGAAGCGTATATTGCGTCAGCACAAGCATAACAAGGTCTCGTCTACTCCGTCAACTGACGGCAATGGAGGTGGTTAATGTTGGCGCGAAGAGTAGCTGCGCGGAGCACGATCTCGTTGCCATGGTGGCAACGCTTCAGGCACCTCTTCACTTTCACATGGTAGGCGGCATTTTTTTATTCCGGTGCAACGCACGGGCACTTTTGCTAGTCTAATAAGGCCCCGTTCGGAGCGAAGGATTTTAAAACAAGGGAATGCAGAGAACCACGGGAATGGAAAAGGTGTCCGGTGAGAAAACAGAGGATCAAAAAACTGCAGGAAGTTTCGTAAAAGAGAGCGTTCGGTACGAAGGAGAGTTGATCACAGGAATCCAAAAAGACACGGACCTACAAAAGCCATGGCCTGCTTGTCAGTATACTGTAATCAGTAATTAATGGCTGCCGAGCTTGCTTTTCTCGCTAGGCACGCCGCGCTCAGTCCATAGGAAAGTTTCCACGAGGTCTTGGTGGATTTTTGTTTTCCCGTGAAAAGTACAGGTAACAGGAACTTTCCAAAGGAATCCGATGGATGCAATCCTGCATCCCGAACGCTGCTCTGGTTAGTTTTCCGCCGGTTTCTATTCCTGTACGTTTTCCTTTGAAATTCCTCCAAACCGAACGGAGCCTAATAAGTGATTTCATCCCGGAGGCAGCGAGGCATCAGTTTGAGTTCGAGTTCAAGATGGAGACCTAGTTCGCCATTGGCATCCCTATCCACGACGGTGTCACTCGCCACCAGCATCCGCGCGCGCGGGGGTGCCATGCCATGCGATTAGTGGTGGTTGGGCCGACGGCAATGCATGCTGCCCGTCCATGTCGTGCCGCCCCGGCGTCCCATTCGCCTCGACGTAAAGGCCACGGCTGAGTCCCCACCAACAGCGACACCGACCGCCGACGACCCACCACCCACCCCGTGCCCGTGCCCGTGCGCGTGCGCGCTCGCGTGAACCATGCCTAGCTAAAAGCCCGTCGATCCCATCCACCAGCATGGTCGCCGCGGCGGATGCATACGCTGGCCATGGCCGCGCGCCGCCTGCTCAGCGTCCACCCCTCTCACCCGCCGCTGCCGCCGCCGCATCCGACGGCCCAGCAGGGGGCGTCCTTCCCCATGCTGCTCCCGGTCTTCCTCCTCTTCGTCCTCCTCCTCTGCTTCCTCTCCATCTTCCTCCTCCGCGACCTCCTCCGCTTCTTCTCCCTCTGGCTCCGGCGCCGCCGCCGCCGCTTGCAAGCGGACGCCGCCACGTACGAAGAAGACGCGCCGGCGTCGGCGCCGCGCAAGCCGGCGGGCCTGGACCCCTCCGTCATCGCGTCGTTCCCCACCGTGCGGTTCGAGGCCAGCTCAGCCGCCGCACCGGCGGAGTGCGCGGTCTGCCTGTCCGAGTTCGCCGCGGGCGACGCCGTCCGGCTTCTCACCGCCGTCTGCCGCCACGCCTTCCACGAGGCTTGCATCGACTCGTGGCTCCGCGCGCACACCACGTGCCCGGTCTGCCGCTCCGACCTCGACACGCCACCCCACCACGAGGAGGTCGCCCTCCCCGAAGTACGCGGCAACGACACTGGCCGAGCTGCTGCGGCGGCGGCGGTCGACGAGACCACTGGCTACCGGACGACGTCACCTCCGGCGAGTGACCACCGGTAACCTACGGCCGCCGGCCATGCAAATGCAATCATCGAGCGGCAGGCCGGCGTGCTGCGTTCTCCAATTTTTTGCTGAATCTTTTTGTTGGTACATGTGTACCTTTGTATATACTGAACAAATTGTATCATATACATTCCATAGAATATTTCAAATAAATGAAGTTGGCACTGCGATTGTGCCGTTCCTTCATTGCAACCACTTTAGCAGAGGAAGGAGTAGGTGATTGAATGGCTGGTAGCCTTGCTTAAATGAAGCTGTTTTAAGATTAAGACGTGGCTAATTTTACACTCCATATAAAATGGTACTATTAATAAGATTCTGGCAACAATATCAGCAAGTACTATGGCCTTCTGCAGCACAGAAAAAAATTGGATTCCTGATCAGTTTCAACACATCACAAACAGCCGTATGATAATATTGTCAGATCACACAAAGTACCCCATATCAAATTTATTTTTCTACAAACCCGAACATCACAATTCACGGGTATAAGGGGCTTATGCATGATCATGCATTCACACAAGACAGGTTTGTTTTCCATTAGAACACAAAGCGACCTGGGTTTGATTCAGAGGCACACACCACTGCTTATTTACCAACAGTGCGACAGTACTGGCACAGGAGGATTTGGCGATGGAGAGCGATATCTCACTCTCCTCAAGAAACACCTCCTCTGATCGAATTCTTCGCTATTAACGACCTGTAGAAGCTCATGAACCTCACGGTGAATTCTGCAGGAGTTTGCAAGGCATAGTTAATTTATTACACCACAGTTGATCGAGAAGTGAACTCAACCATGTTATTTTTTGTTGTTTGTACCTTCAATCTTTATGAAGCATTGGATGGCTTCCCCTTGGTCAGGCCCCTCAACAGTGAAACCTTCTATATTGATAGCTCTTTTGACCAAAGCTGTGTCCTGAGATTTGTATTCTTTGCACTGCTCTGTCTGAAATAAGAAAGCAAACAGCAGTATATTTCAGCACACACAACACAGTAAGCAAAACTAACTATCACTTATTATGCTTGCAGTCCAGCTTTAGAAATAATATGCTTGAAGTCATGCTCACTCGGTTCAAATCCGACGCCAGTTCATCAATACTATTCTGAAAATCTTCATCCCTGTCCCTTTTCAGTTCGGTAACCAAGTGCTGCATCTCATCTCAAAGAAAAAAGGAGAACATTAATGATCTGTAATCAAGTTTAACCTTGCCCGGATTCTTGGAATCACAAAAACCACATAAACATGAGGCAGAGCAGAGCTTACACAGAAAATGAAATAAGGTGACACATTATGTTCAATCATTTTTCTGATCTTCCCTCGAATGAGATACAGCCTGTGTAGAAGTCAAATCAACAAAATTTCTGTTTTCATTCTGAAGTTTAAAAAGAAACTAGCACATACTGAATTGAAAACCATCACAGTGAAAGGGATAACTTACTGCTTTGGACTTGGCTCTTCCATGATTTTTTTGGCAACATTGTTAATTTCCTCCTCCCATCCAGTCAAAATAGGCTGGTCTTTTGTGAATGAATAGCTGTGTTTGTTGAGGGGGTTGTTTATCAATATGGAAAGCCCAATTATTGCGAACTTTTCGACAGATAAACAATACCAATGATGATAATTATGACAACACAAACAGACATTTATAAGCAAGCTTGTTGAAATATACACCTCGATGGTCAGTTGCAAATTTAGTACTTCTATGCAAATTTGATTTTGTTCCGCAAGCAAAAACTGTTTCGGTAGTGTGGCACCTTTTTTGGTCATAACCTGGCAGCAACACTTGCATTGTACATTGACTATTGTTATGGCTGCTGTTATGGCTATTGTACTATCCGAATATCAAACACAGAACGGGAGTCATGTGCTTACTTTGCTGTCCATGTAGCTTCAAAAGAACGTATTGCCTGTCGGAGATTATTACTCGCGCTCGCAGCAATTCTACTAGCAATTCCATCAGGCAAATCTATGCCTTCTTGCGTAGCAATGAACTCTAGAACCTTGATTATCTACGAGAATATATCTTTCCATAAGATTGTCCAGCACTGGAATGAAAGAACAACCATTCATACAGAATTGGAATGTACCTCATCAAATGAAGGTGGTTTAAGTGTGATAACCTTGCATAGATGTTCCACAGCCTCAAGGTTTTTAGAACTGGAGCAGCAGAAAATAATTTTATTGCAGCCTGCATACCTCCCCAGAAACCAACCGATATAATGTTGAAGATCAGAAGAAATCCTGTCAGCGTCATGGACCACAATCACTGCACATATGAACCACTTAAGCTTTAACATGCCGTTTCATATCAGCAAAGAATAGGCAGCTGTTCAAAATCCTGTGTTGATTTACAATAGTACTACAAGGGAGAGGCAGAGACGCATTAGAATGTACCTTTGCAGTTGGCATGAGTGCAAATAAAGTCCGGTGGTGGTAGTGATTCATTCAACAAAGTAGTTATGACATACTTCTCATAGCCGTGTGAATCAGCCAAGTTTACCTCCACATGATGATCAGAAATCCTTACTTTGAGATCAATGTGTTTGACAATTTCACCCTGCATCAAACAGTTGGCCAGAAAAAGGGTATCGAATAAATTACATTTCATAATTTCCTTATGAAAATTTATCCTCTTCACAGTAATAAGGTTAATGGTGAAACAGAAAATGTGCCATTACAAGTTGCAATGCATACCTTCATCTCGATTCTCTTTGTTTGTTCCTCTATCTGTGAAATGCAAGGTATAATGAGATTCCAATAACCAAGGTTAACTTCAGATAAAGAGTAGTAATTTGTTCACAGATGACAACAATGACCTTGAGTTCATCAGGACCAAAGGCATCCCTTAAAAGGGCCAGCACCATGCTTCTCTTACCGACCGCCTGCGCCCCTTCAAATATGAAATGGCTGCATTGGCGCTCGGTCACCTGGATACAACAGTCATCACAAAATTCAGTAAAAAGATTCAAAGCAATGGTGTTTCCTAGAATGACTAGAGTGACAGAGTGTGTGTGATTACCATCCGGTGGAGGTTGTCGGCGACGGCCTTGTTGCAGATGAATTCCCCGAGTACACTGGGCCGGTACTTGTCCGCCCATACGTACATGTCGTCCGCCGCGATCGGCGAATCAACCGACTGCTGCGGGGAATCCACCTGCAGAGACGGCTTGCGCAAAGCCCTCACCCAGATGTTTGCTCCTCTCGCGACGGTGGTGGCGGTATCGCGTCTCCAGTTGCTCCCATCGCCGGGAACCACTTCGGGAGTCGACACGGCACTGGCTTCGGACCCCGTCGGCGTCGGCACAAGGCCGATGGCGGCGGCATCCTCTCTCTCCCTCAAAGGCCTCCTCACGGGGACACTCGGCACGCCGGCGTGGTCCTGGCGTGCCACCGCCTGGGGCGTCGACGTCGATGCGGACGACGGCCGACGGTGCACCTGCGCCGCCTGGGGCGTCGACGTCGACGCGGAAGACGGCCGACGGTGCACCTGCGCCGACTGGGGCGTCGACGTCGACGCGGACGACGGCCGACGGTGCGAGGGCGGCGGGGTAGGGGTGCCAGCGCGGGCGCGGACAGGGACGTGGGTCTTGGGGAGGCAGGCCCAGCGTTGGAGGAGCCTGGACACGAGCTGGGCGCGCGGGTGCTGCGGCGAGCGGCCGCCGCAGCCCGGGAGGAGGTTGGAGGCGCGGATCTTGGACTCGCGGCGTCGGTCCTCCGCGAAGGCCGCGGAGAGGGTGCGGCCGGCCGGGGAGGAGGAGGAGTACGGCGAGGCGGTCGGGGACGCGGGCGCAGGGGTCTCGATCGCCATGGCTCGCCGGATGGGGACGGGGACGGGGACGCGGCGTAGCGGGGGGCATTGTCGTGGGGTGATGGGAGGAAGGAGTTGATGGGAATCCGGATGCGGCCGGCGAGCTGGCCGAGGTGGCGGCGGCGGGAGGAACAAGGTGCTGGATTATTCCGCGCCGGAGGAATCATTCCGTTTGATCAGCAAACGGCATTCTCGGTAAAAATAATTCCGGTGTCACCAATCTATGTACCACCGTCGCAGTCGGGGCTTGGCCGGCCGGCCGCGGCGCGCCGTGGGTTGCCATTACCGACGGCGACGCCAGAGTTTTTTTCTGTGTGGACACGGCGAAGCCGGACTGGCGCGTAAAATGTTTTGGTGGGCCGAATGTGCCATATACTCCGTAATTAGGTGTAGTCAATCTGGGAGAATGTATTGTTTGGGCCATCACTTTTCAGGGAGATTTTGGGCTCATATCATCGACAAACCTTAAGCCAAGCATGAAGCTCAACTGACTAGTTTCCACAATCACGGACTTGAGTAGGGAAAGCATCTCAAAATGCAAATGTATCTCAGGCTACATGTAGCCCCTTTTATTCAAGGACAATATTCGAAAACAACACTTTATTGTTTCAAAGAAAAATAAAAATATCTTAGATGATGGTAATGATATATTCTACCAAGGTGCATAATCTCCAGCCGAAAGCACCTCATATTTTGGACCACATAAAAATAACAAAATATGACAGATTTGGATGCTTAAAAGTTTGCATTGTTCACTACTTCAGATCTACACTTTTGCTATGTTTTACACATTTACCGCACGGATATCCCCTACGGACGGTGTAACTTTTACACTTCCTCTATCCCAATTAACTTTTACACGGATATCTAAACAATAAAATGAATCAAATAATTTAAGACACGTCAAGTATTGGTAGAAGAAAGAATTGTATGTGGATACACCAAGAAAAAAGAGTTACATCAAGAGGGTTTAAGTGGGAAAGAAGCAACATTGGGATTAACTAAAGGTAGTTGTCAGCCAGTCAACTAGAGATTGAACTAGGGATGTTTTTATTTTATAACGACATAATATCAGATCACTCTTGCGGCAAACACTCATTGGATTGAATGATGCATGTATTTTTGAAAATCAGATCATTTCGAGGTCTCCAAATGTTCCAAGCAGGAGACCTGATCAGTACTCGAACGAAACGGTTTTGCTCTCTCGGGTCGCCCCTCCAGGCGACTGAGAGGGCGAAACCCTAGCCCGCCGCCGCCGCCGCCCTTCCCCCCTTCAGGCTCTCCTCGTCGCCCCCCAAGGCGCCGCCGGGCTAAGCCCGCGACGCCGGTGAAGGGGGCGGCGGGGATCTGGGCGCCCGCCTCCCCGCGCGTTCGCTGAGCCTGGAGGATCTCGCGCGGGTCCGCTTCGGTCGATGTCGCCGTTCCGGGGCCCCCTCCGCTCCGTCGGCGGGTCTCCGGCTCCGGCCGAAGGCTCGGGAGGCGCTCTACGGCGGTGGCCTCGGTGGGGCCCTGGGTTTCGAGGTGGCGGCCTCGTCGTGGGTGAGGGCGGCGTGGGCCTGCCGGCGGGCTCCGTCTGCTGATGCTGGTGGCCGTGCTCCTTGGCTACGGGGGTGGCGAGGCGCCGGTGGAAGAGACGCGGCGGGGAGATCGCCCCGGTGGTCTCTCGCGCCGGATCTGGAGCCGTTGCTCTCTCGCGCGTCGAGCTCGACCCCGCCCAACCCCGGACTTGTTCCGGTGGGTTGCCTGCGCTTGGAGGTGGAGCGCCTGGACCGGGGAAACTCTTGGCCGACGGGCGGCCACGAAGTCGTCGACGCTGTTGGCGCCGATCTCCTTCTTCAAGGCGATTTCGAGGTACTCTGTCCCCTCCCTGTCTAGCCTATCTCGGGTGAAAACCCAAAAGCTTCGGCTTGGGCGGCGGCGGCGCTCCGGCGTCGTGCCCTTCCTGAAGGCGCCGCCTTGGGATGGCTAGGTCAGTGGTTGTGTCGTCGACGGTGGTTTGGCCGCCGGGAGCGGGCGTCTTCGTGTTGCGGTGGCTAGTGCCGGCGTGGTGGTCCGCTCTCCCCGGTGAGCTCGCCTTGGTGAGTGAGAGGGGAAGGGTCCCTCTCCGGTAGCCGCAGGTGCTCGGTGGTTGACCCGGGTACCAACCATGGGCACCGGCACTTTCTTTTCCCGCAGCTTCGGTGCGTTCTTTTCGGCGGTTTGGGTCGCGGCGTGGTGACGGGTGCTGTGGCGGCGGTGGCGGTCTCCGGCAATGTCGCGGTGCGGCGGGGTTCAGCGCCTTCCCAATCACATATCTTTGTCCAGACGTGCTCAGGGTGAGCAGATCCCCCTCTTGACGGGTGCGGCGCCCCCGATCCGGGGCGAGAAAACAGGGTGTTTTCTTCGGAGGTGGAGCGTCTGGCATTGTGCTTCTTCTTTGGTGTTCGACGCTGGTTCAAGTCCTCCGTGGCGTGCTTCCTATACCTCGCTTCCTCTTCAGTTAGTTCACAGCGCGGGACAATGGCGTCGATGATCAAGCTTCACTTCAATGTTTTTCTTTTTAGTGCTTGTTTTTCGTCGCCTGTAAGCTGTTTTTCAGCATCTTGTAAACTCTGGCCGTTGTGGGCTTTATTAATTTAAAGTCGGGCTCGTGGAGCCTTTAATCTAAATGTTCCAAGCAGCACAAGCAATCACTTTCAAGAAGCAAGGGCTCATCAAATGATAACTGGGCAAAATTGTCCATAAAGATCAAAGACGTATGCAATACATGTTAAGTGAAATCCAACCAAATTTGGCGATTTCACACTAAACTAAGATGTGATCCCTAGTCTCCATCACCGAAACATTGCATAGTACTTCAGATCTACACTTTTGCTATTTTTACGCATTTACCGCACGGGAATCTCCCACGGTATAAATTTTACACTCCTCCATCCCAAATTAATTGACTCCACTTCTAGACAAGTTTTTTTTCTAGGTACGTTCGATATCTAAACGAAAAAGAGTCAAATAATTTGAGACACATGGAATATTAAAACTCCAAGAAAAAGAACTGCATATGGATACACCAACGAAAAGAGTTACATCAAGGGGGTTTAAGTGGGAAAGAAGCAACATGGGGATTAACTAAAGGCAGTTGTCTGCCAGTCAACTAGAGGTTGAACCTGGGCTATTTTTGTTTTATAATGACGTAACATCAATCACTCTGGCAGCGAACTCTCCATCGACTGAATGATGCATTTTTTTTTGAAATTCAGATCATTCCAAGCTCTCCAAATGTTCCAAGTAGCACGAGCAATCACTTCCAAGAAGCAAGGGGCCATCAAATGATAACTTAGCATGAGCAAAATTGTCCATAAAAATCAGAGACATATCCCAATAAATGTTAAGTGAATTCCAACCAAGTTTGGCAAAGTCACACTCAAAGAAGATGTGATCCCTCGTCTCCAGCACCGAAATATTGCATAGTACCCATTTATGGCCTAATTATAGATGCCATTTTTTGCTTAACATAATGTCTCGGATATTTGGACCATCAAGCATGAGCAACCAAAGAAACACTTCTGCTAACTTTGCATAGCCTAAAATATAAGGTATTTCGAATTGGAATTGTACAATTTGGTACAATACAACATTTCTTACATGATTCTTCGGATACTTTTGAAACTCCGTGTCCGTAATGCCATCTGTTTGAAAAAAAAATTCGAAACAAGCTATTTGTACTAAACGAGAGAGTCCAAATTCTGTGAATGTACTTATAGGACTCCGATCCGTACTAAGCGCTGCCGTCATATCAGTTGCATGCCCTCGCTAAATTATTGGCATTGATCCGGTTGAGACTTGAGAGGGCATGGAGATGGATGGAGGGTGGACTCCGTGGAGCAAGATGGCCGGCAGAAGAGACGACGGACCTCGCGAGCGAGCAAGCAGGAAGGCACGAAGCAGTCCGTCCTAGCCTTGGCCCTGGCGCGGAAGTCAAGTCCAAGTCTTGTTTCCAACCTTGTATCTTTGACTTTGACTGACTTGCATGCCCGTGCATCAACAGTTTAACACCACACCACACGTACTCCGGTCAGTCAAAGCAGCTGGGCCCACCTTGTTTGCGCTGCAAGAAAAGTCTAAGCGGACTGGTTAATTATGAGAACTGTACAGCCTTTGTTTAGTCTTTTTTTTTGCGAGATACCTTTGTTTAGTTATCTGCTGACTGCTGGGTTATCGATCGATCTCGATCCAGCTATGTGGTCGATCGAGTCAGCTTAGTTAGCTGGGCGCGTACGTGGCGCCATAGCAGCAGCCACGAACAGCAGCGCTGCCTGCAGCAGCATGAATCATGGTGTGGCCTATTATCACTCGGACGATGATGTCGCGTAGATACGTACCCACACACAGACACGAAACGGGGCATCCCATCGCTGAAACAGAGGCGATCGATCAGGCGAGGAAAGTGCAGCTCCTCCAGACTCGTGCCGACCAAACAAGCAACGTCGACGTCGACCCCGCGGCCCGCACGGCGAGCGCCGACGCACCGGATGACGCCATCGGAGCGATCGATCGGTCCAGCTCATTTCCTTCCTGCATTCATTCACAGCGTTAAAGACAAGACAGGGTTAAGGAAAGGCGGCGCGCGGCCGGCCGGCGGCTACCGGAAAGCCCAAAGCCCCGCCCCAAGCCAGCGAAGCCGCCACCTAGGCGCGACACGCGTCCGTGGCAACTGATGAGGCGGCGACACGTCGACGTGAACGTCCCAACACACGCGTGTGGAGCCCCACGGCGAGAGTAGGACCTGCAACCGTGTGTCATGGCAACCCACACGGCGAGTAGGTTGCTACGTGCACATCCGTCGGATTCCGTACCGGCGCCGCAGCGGATGTCTCGCAAATGCTCACCAAAGAAACATCGAAATGCAAGCATCTGGCGATTTTTCTCTTTTGGGATAAGAAAAAACATGATTATTATAGTCCTTTGATACTATATCTCTATTATTAGACAAGCACTACGGATAAAAGATTAAAAGATGAGATGATGATATCTCCAATGAGTTGCTTTCATGTTATCTCTAATTACTAGCAAGTAGTCTAGAACACACAAAAGAAACTCTATAATAACAACTCCCTCGATCCATCCATGATCAAACACTTATTATGGATCAGAGGGAATACATTATATCAACGGTCGATGCTAGGCGAGTAGCTCCCAACCAATCGCCTCATCAGCCGTCGATCTAATTACAAAAGATGAACTTTGGAATTTTCGTCATTGGCGGTGTCGAGCATTGCTCACGGCGCATCGTCAAGGTGCGGAAGGAAGATGGCACTCAACTTTTCAAGAACTTGTGTTTTTTTTCCTTGTAAAGATGTTCTTGTAAGGCTTGATTTCAGATAATATATGACCTTAGGCCTTTTTTCACACAAAAGCGGGTATGCAACACTTTCTTTTGTATCGATACATTGTCGTCGTAGTATTTTGAATGTGACCCTATCAAGAACCATTCAATTATTTGCAACAACTGAAGCACACCCACGCAAAAGGAAAAGAAATCACAAATCCTGAATTATAAGATGTTTTGGATATTTAATGTGGGCTATATACAAGTGAACATATATATCGAAATGCGTCTAGATATACATACAACTCAAGAAAAGTTAGAACATCTTATAACTCGTAGCAGACAAAAAAATATGGATGTGCAACAAGTCGACATGTGCTCTAAAAACAACCCAAAATGTGAAAAGACAACATACCAGAAGCAACAACGAAGAAAGAGATTTGCAACAAAACTTAAGCTATGCACAACAAATGTGTAAAGCAATTGCAACAATATACATATACGTATGGAAAAATCAACATATGCGCTCGCAATATGCTAAAGCAATCTACACAAATCTCGATTTTACTGAAGTATCGTACCAGCTCGTCGGTGATGCATCCAACTTACTCGAGCCATGTCCGAGCCAGCCCGGGTGAATCGGGACCAGTTCTCACATCCTAGACACCTTCTCAAATGGGCACGAATTCAGCTCTACTTGTGTCGAATTTTTACAGAGCCTCGAAACAACTCCTTTTGGCAAGCACCAATGCACCATGTTGTTGTGTGCGGGCTGGTCATGTAGAAAACTGCCTTATGTTGGGACCTGATATTTTTGTTTTGGTTTTTGTATAGCAATTGATGTATTAGGTTGACGTCATACTTGTACTGTCTCGTTCATCAACTGTGTTTTCGGTTTTAGATGAAGTTTCGGAACGATAAACTTCTATGCATGGTGATATAAATCACAAGTTTTGTCTAACACTCGTCTTTTAAATTTCCAAATAATTGATGGTACCCATAGTTCACAAGGACATAGCAGGAGAAGCATCATGCTCATTTGTAGGACGCCAGAAAAATTCAGATGTAATCATGTAATGTTTGACGATGCATATGTCTGATGCGTCATTATTTTTTTCCTCGACACTGTACCGTCTCTGAGTTTGACTTGGCAGAGATTGGCACGAACCAACCGAATCCTACAATGCAGAGCATCTTTCTACCCAATCCACGTCTCTCTCTATCTACATCGACATCCACCACACTTCGGAAGAAGGCTTTGCTATTTTAAAACTGAGGGGAAAAGTCTTATGCTGCCTTCCGTTGTTGTTCCCTTCGTGGAAAATTCACACAAACATACAATTTTTTTTTGTTCTTTTGCATATAAACAATGTTGAGTATTCTTTGAAGATAGAGAAACCAAAGATGATTCTTCTAGAAAGGATTGATTCAAAGGGCAGAGAAAGAAAAAATTCAGTAGGTGATGCAAAGTTGCAGCACTACATATAGATAGAAAGATGCTTCCTGCGATTACTTGGTTCCATAAGGCAAAAAAATGGCATCTCCTCTTCAGTGCAAACAATTCTAGTTCCACGTCGGCTTCAGCAAATTATGCTGCCACACCACCCCTGGTTGCTCGACCAGCAAATCACTATCATATCACAAGTGTTTAGATTTGGTCTAGTTTAATTCAAACAGAGGAGCAAAGAACAAGAAGAGGATTAGTTTAATTAATCAGGCCATCACATTCATGCTTCCCCTGTATCAACGCAAGCTGTCTAGTAGTAGCTTGCTTGTTGGGCGGCATTAACTTGGCAGCGTCTGCTAATTGGCAACATCAGTGTCAAGCAAGTTTGCAGATGCCTCATAGTTAAGGATCAACAAACTGAAGAACAAGGAAAATCCGAAGTAATCCATTGACCGATAAAGAAAGAAGATTGAAAGTTGAGCAACATAGCACTTAATAATTAACAAGCAGTCGTCCTCTTCTAGCAAACCATATTTACAGATGAAGAAAGCACTACTGATTAACCACAGCCATTCATCACAAAACTTGTTTAACAAGTGGCAATTGCAGATACTCTAGCTAGCTTACAGCTGCATTGCTTATTACCTAAAAACATCACAAAACTGAAGTCTAATAGTATAGAAGAAGTAATAGAGCAGGACCATAATCATATACAGTAATCTCTCTGTAATGTAACAATATTTCTTTCTGTCCTAGTGATGATGATGATTAAGCAGTAAGAAAAGGGTGGTGGTACTTTCTCAGTTGTGTGTCCATGCATCCAACCTTTGCTGCCTGCCTGCTTTGCTTTGTTCCTGACTGAAAGGCTAGCTAGCTAATGGTGGAATCCACATCGAGAAGCACCACCAAAGGCAGGCAATGGCGGCCACCGAAGTGGTGGCCGCATTGTCATTCCATTCACTCCGTTGCTGCAACTGGGCATGTGGATTGCCAATGGCTGCAGGTGGCTAGCTAGTAGTCGACGATGAGGTTGCCGAAGGGTGCCCGGTGCGGGATGCCCTTGCGGCGCTTGGCCGCGGGAGGAGGCGGCGGTGGCGGTGTGGACGGCGTGAAGCTGTGGTTGGCGGCATTGCGCAGGGAAGAGGAGGATGATGCCGCCTCCGACTCCGAGGAGCCCTTGGCGCGGCCGCCGAGCCTGTTGGTCCGCGCCTTGGCGCCGCCGGCGTCGGAGGAGCAGCCGGCGATCTTGCAGCCGAGGGAGCAGAAGCGGAAGTTGTCGAGGAGGCTGCGGCTGCAGACCTCGCAGAGGTTGGCGCTCCCTCCGCCGCCCCCGCCGCCGGCAGACTTGCCGGTCTGCTTCTGCTGCGGCCGCTCGTTGAGGAAGACGACGCGCGCGCTGTTGATGACGTAGGTCTGCACGCCCGCGATGTCCATGAAGCGCTGGATGTCGGAGACCCGGATGACGTCGTGGTAGGAGGAGCGGCGGATCTGGATGGTGTGGTGGCCGCGGTGCGCGTGGGCCAGGCAGAGCGAGCAGAGCGCGGCGGCGCCGGCGCCGGCCCCCGCGGCGCAGTCGAGGCAGAACATGTTGCACTCGCCGCTGCGGTGCGAGTCGACGTGCGTCTTGCATTGCGCGAAGAAGCGCGCCGAGAGCAGCGGGCGCAGCCACCGCGGCCACTGCTGGTGCTGGTCCTCGCCGTGCGCCGCCACCTGCGCCTGCGCCTCGGTCTCGTCTTCGTCTGGCTCAGGGGCGCCGCCTCCCTGCAGAACAGAACCGTGGATTGGTCAGCTCAAGAAAAGAATTACTCCATGTACTAACATTCAAACATGGATTGACCTGAAGAAAAACGCTGTCAATAAGACCAATCAGCAGCTATGAATCAATCAATCAATCAAAAGAGGGAAAGAAAACCAAGAACAAGAGCGAGGAATGAATGAATCAAAACAGGGGAAGAAAAAGCAAGAACAGCCGCGCGCTGATTTCTTGGCAGAGAAGACTACTAGGATTGGTCCCCAAATTGGACCGCGGCCAAATGCTGGGCCAGGGAAACAAAAACTGAAACGCCATTAACTGCGGCCGGGTGCAGAAGAACGGGGGCCAGTAAAGAGGGAGGAGGACAGGGAAACAAGATTAACGCTTTGACCGCCATTGCTCACGGGATTGCCATGAACTGAAACCCCCAACACGGAGAGCAATCCGCGGGCCCAATAGAACAGTAACGGAACCGGCTCCTCTGATTCCTTCTGCCCAGAAAGGCAAGAAACGAGCAGAGAAGGCAAGAAACGGAAAAGAAACTTGAAGCAATCAGCGGAGGAATGGCATGTCAAGGCAGGGAGAGGGAAAGGGGGGTTACCATGATCCTCCTGTTCTTGAGGCGGAGCTCCTTGAACGGGGACTCGTGGTCGATCGCCATGGTCGAACTCTAGAGGGGTTTTCTTTTGCGATGGGGCCTCGGGGGAATCGAAGAGCAGAGCAGGCGGTTGGTGTGCGTGGAAGCGGAGCGGCGGAGCAAACGATATATGGACGGATGGACAGGTGCTGGAAGGAACTCTAGAAGAGGTAGCAGACGACGACGGAGGGGAGGAGGAGGGGTTTAGAAGGAGAATGGGAATGGGAATGGGAGGGGTCTCCGTCTCTGGGTGCGCGTGTCTCGTTCTTATCGTCCCAAGTCAGTCGTCCACCCAGGCCGAACCAAAACCAAACCAAGTCGTCTTCTCCCTCCTCTCTCCGCCCCTCCTAATCGCCGGATTAACTAATCAGAATCCCTCCATTAACAGCGCCTTAGCGGATGCGTTATTTGCAAAGTGCCTTTCAATCAATCAATACAAAACTAAAACTCTCTCAGCTGGATTAAACTAGTGCGAGGAGTGGAGCTGGTGCCTAATTAATCCTCCTCCCCCGTGACCTCAGGTGGGATTAGTTAAACTGGCGAGACGAAATCGCATGGCGCACCCGGGGAAATGCACCCCGACGGCAGACGCGGCCGATTCCTTCGTTGCGAATTGGGCACGTGTTCGTTCCTTAATTAAGAGCGAGTGCCGCCTTGGACGTCTCACCCCACTTGACCTGATTGAGCTGAACACTTGCACTGTGCGGTCCACTGGTCCTACTGGCCCCCTAGCCCCGCATATATGCGTATCTCTTCTTCGCCACGCTTTGGCCGTGCTTTCGAATTTATGCTGGCCGTTCTTGATAAATTTAGGCTGATAGGAGTGTAGTAGGTTAGTACGGTACGAACAATCAGTGTGATGGTTTCTTTTTTGGCAACTCCAGTGCACCGTGTGCACCACGGACACGGAAATGCAGCCCACAATATAGGAAAAACGTGTACATCGTATATGTCAGGGTTTCCACCCAGAGCCACCGGGAATCCTCCTCCCACCGCCTCCCTCCAGGCTCTCCCTTTCTCCCACCAATCCTCGCCGGGCAAAGCCTGAAGGCGTCAGTGGCGGCGGGGTTCCCACCCCTCCTAGTTCGGCGGTTGGCGGCGCACGGGACGTGACGTGACGGCTGGCGGGGATGCGACGCTTAGGGAGGAGCGGCAGCGTGAATTGATGGAGGCGGCGCGAGCGCGCGTCTTCTCCATCGACAACGTGGTGGTGGTCGCTTCGTTGGCGAGCTCATGGCCTGGACGGGGCCTCTTGCCGTAGACCAAGGCGGCCATACCATTCCGTTGCGGATGGCCGCGTAGGGCCTTGTCCGCATTGAACAATAAATGCGTTATGGCCCTGTTGTTCTTCGAGCACCAAGTCCGACCTCCATCTTTTTCATGTCAGCCACCTCGAACTAGACGCCGGCGAATTTCGGTCTTTCTCTCGGAAATTTCCGCCGTTTGACGCATGGCGCCACTAGATATCTAGATCGGAATTGATCCGGCCGTGCACGCTCTCATCTTTAGCCAGTGTGGCTTCATGAGGACGTGGCGCGAAGCTTCGCTTTCTTATCGGTGTCATCGGACATGTCTAAATATAGTTTTTCATGATATCGACACGGGTGGAGAAAGTCTTGAGTAGCCGCGATCGGATTTGCAATGGCGGAGAGGCGTATTCACTGCGTCGAAGAATTGATGCACATATTCTTCCTGTGTGGAGGGTGTTTGGTGACTTGCAGCTACGCCCTTGCCAAGAGGGGGTGGCAGCACATGTGGACTGCATTTTTTGGTGTTGCTCTTCGGTCACGTGTCGCGATTTTCAGGGTGAAAGTTCATGGTCTAGCCTCATTGGTTGTTCCTGGCAGTGGTCATATTGAGGGAATTGTTTTGTGAAAATCGGAGTTTATCAAGGGTGAAAAGCTAAGATCTTCAATCGGATGACGACAACTCTTGTGCATTGTTTCCTTTATGGAGGCATTGCTTTTGGACAAACTCTTTTAACTCTTTTGTAGTCTGGGTGTTGTCTTAGGTGGTGATTAGAGCGTTATTGTTGCGAGTTTTTCATTACTGCGATGGGTATTTGTTTTCTACTTCTATTTTTTTCTCGGTTGCGTGCATTTTTTTTTATGTCTTTGGACGTCTTGTTGGGCAGAGTTTGTGTGTAATTGATATATTCGTCATATTGATTTATACCTTTTACGGAAAAAAAGTTTTGGCACAAGACTCATTCTGTTTTGGGTTATAGAAAAAAAAAATCTGACTACATATATGAGTAAAATACATTTTCCTGTAAAACTTTTTTTCTTTTAAAATAAATTTCTGGCGTACAACCTCAATGTATATTCTAGCTATATATTATTCGGCAGATTTCTTAGAGACTCAGAAGTTTGAGTTTCAAATTTTGCAAAAACGGGCTCTGCCCAAGTGCATCGATCAGTTTTTGAGTACTCCATAGATTAGTTCAAAGCTGAAGTGTGCTCACACATGGCTTAAGGAAGAGAGAGACCAATTTGAAACAAGCGTAACCGCTTGCTGACCAAGCTAGCTAGCATCCACATGTTAATTAATGTCATCCCTAACCCTAAGTTAATGGTGTATCTTTTGTGGCAGTACTCCGTATGTAGCACGAGTTTGAGAATAGGTTTAGGGTTTCGTGGTGTATCTCCACCACGTGATCAGCTTTATTTATATAGACATCAACCGGATATTCAATTCGGCTCCCGGGTGCATATGCTCCCTCTATCAAAAAGTTATATTTCGAAATGTCGAAAATTTTGAAAAAAAATTCTACATGTACATCTCCACAATATACGTACGTTCGTCAAGTTTCGCGAGGAATCAATATGTTTGTGGTCTGTGTAAAAAAGAGAAAATTTATCTCCTGAAAAGCCTTATTTTCAGCATTGAAATTTATCTTTTTTACACACGTCACACGACAAGTCGGATTTTTATGAAACAACTTTGTGAGCGCGTAGCACATGAAGATGTACGTTCGAATTTTTCGTTTTAATTTTTTGAAATTTCAAAATGTATGCAACATGTATTTTAAAATAAAGGGAGCATATGCTCCCATGTGCCAAAACACCATTCCCGACATCAACAGGTTACAATATATGTATAAATACACCTATACAGACCGTATTTTAACACTCCCCCTCAATCTGAACTTTTACATACAAGATTCAGATTGGATCTAAAACGGTCTAACATCTGTTGGGTACCTGGTTTAGTAAATACATCAGCTAGCTGATCACTTGAAGATATAAACTTGACCTGAAGAGCTCCAGCTGCAACACGCTCGCGCACAAAGTGGAAGTCGATCTCTATGTGCTTCGTTCGAGCATGGAAAACTGGGTTAGCGGTCAGATATGTTGCCCCTAAGTTATCACACCATAGTATGGGCGTGCGCTGCTGAATTACTCCGAGTTCTTTAAGCAAAGACTCTAGCCAAATCGCTTCAGCAGCTCCATTTGCCAACGCCTTGTATTCAGCCTCAGTACTAGATCTTGAGACAGTAGGCTGTTTCTTCGAACTCCAGGATATCAGGTTCGGTCCTACAAAGATGGCAAAGCCACCCGTAGATCGTCTGTCATCAACACACCCGGCCCAATCTGCATCGGCAAATATGCTAATGCCGTAGAGCGGGACTTCCGAAGCACGAGCCAGTATCAAGTGTACCCTTCACATATCGCAAGATGCGTTTAACCGCCTCCCAATGAACCTCGGTCGGCTGAGAAAGGTACCGACATACCTTGTTAACGAGCAAAGGAGATGTCCTGGCCTTGTGAGAGTCAAATACTGAAGTCCGCCAACAACACTGCGATACCGGAATGCATCATCAGCATGTAGCAGTGTACCACCATGACGGGAAAGCTTCTCTGAAGGAACAAGAGGCGTGGAAGTGGGCTTGCAATTCTCCATGTTGACACGATGCGTAAGGTCCAAGTGCATACTTACGTTGTGTCACGCTCATGCCCCCAGAATTGTAAGACGCTTCTAGGCCAAGAAAGTAATCCAAGGGACCCAAATCCTTGATGGGAAAGCTGTCCGAGAGAGACTGGACCAGACGATCAACAACTCCAGGTGTAGAGCCGGCAATGACAATATCGTCAACGTAGACCAGCATATAAATCTGAACACCATCCCGGGAGAAGATAAATAAGGACGCATCAGCCTTCGAGGATGTGAATCCGAGCTGGAACAATCGGGCACTTAGACGAGCGTACCATGCACGGGGAGATTGTTTCAAGCCATAGATGAAACGCTGCAGCTTGCACACATGCTGAGGGTACTGAGCATCTTCAAACCCAGGCGGCTGCTGCATATAGACCTCCTCGGTCAGGAATCCATGGAGGAAAGCGTTGCTCACATCAATTTGACGGAGAGTCCAACCACGGGACACAGCGAGGGAGAGAACCAGGCGCACCGTAGCAGACTTCACAACTGGACTGAAGGTATCGCCGTAATCAATGCCATGTTGTTGGGAGAACCCGCGAGCGACGAGTCGAGCTTTATGCTTGTCAATAGAACCATCAGGACGATGCTTGGTCTTGAAGATCCATTTGCAACTAACCAGATTGACACCTGAGGGCCGAGGCACAAGACGCCATGTATTATTCTGGCGAAGGGCGACAAATTCATCGGTCATGGCAGCATGCCAGGCAGGCTCCCGAAGAGCATCGCGATGCGAGACAGGAGCGGCGAAGAAGGCACGCCGACGAGGATCATATCGCACGGTCCCATCAGTGAATTGCTTCGCACGGCGAGAGTCGGTGCGAAGACGTGTCGCCATGGGATGGCCGGTGACAGGGGCAGCAGCTGACGTAGCTGCATCGGAAGAAAGCCCCTGTTGACGTCAGAAACCCCCTGGCGGGCAGAGACGGGCAACACGGTAGAGCCGGGAACAACTAGGGCTGCGGCTGGCCCCAGTCCCTCTGAGCGACGGCCCGCAAAGCCTCCTGGTCGCACGCGCCGATGTTTATCACAAGGGCGTGCCACCCGACCTATACCCGGTCGGGAAGGTGTGGATGATGCCTCGCTTAGTTTCCCGCAGGGCACACACGTAAACGTTAAATACGAGCCTCGATCGGCTCTCGAGTTATCCCGTGAATCGGCTCAAAGAGCCGATCCACCCATGATTCGACGAGGTGTCCGAATATATGGTGGTCCCGCTTGATCAAAGTAAAGCTAATGAGATCTACGACGATTTAGGGTTTTCACCGCATAATCGGATCATCCTACTCAGGATTGGGCCTCGCGCTCGCGCACGGTGACCGTAAGCCGATCCTACACAGGGCCTAAAAACCAACACGAGGTTGATCCCCGGAACATCCGTTCTAGGACTAGCAAACGCCACCCTACACGCCGCTGGATCCTCCGACCCCTTGTAAGGCCTAACTATTGCGAGATATTAAACTAATCCTTGTAGAACAAGGAGCAATCGTAACGGACCAGATCTACTAAACTATGATCAAGCGGGTGCCGCCCCTACACCTAAGATAGGTGTAAGGGCGGCTAGACATGCAAGGGTTGCACTACGAAAGCATGTAATATGAAGAACAATGCTAACCCTAACATGTCTAAGATAACTACGTTGCTCGCCATCAAAAAGGCTTCAATACGAGCAACGCATGAACAACGTAGGCAGAGCTTAGGCTGCCTAGATCGCAAGATGCGATCTAGGCAGCATGATGCTTACCGGTAGAAACCCTCGAGACGAAGGAGTTGGCGATGCGCCGAGATTTGTTTGTGGTTGAACGTTGGTTGTTGTTTATTCCATAAACCCTAGATACATATTTATAGTCCAGCGGACTTTCTAATGTGAGGCGTGCACCAAACCGTGCACGAGTAAGATTCTAACTCTAAACTAGGATGTGATCTAATATGTTACAGATACACGGGCAATTAAGCCCAACTTGGTATAAAAGGCCGATTCCCGTATTTCTTCCATGTATATTCTTCAAGTCCATCTTGATCGCGGCCCACCTCTGACTTGGTCAAATTCTGGTGATAACACATGCCCCCCTGGTTTTGGAGATGACATTTCCAAAATCATTACGCTTTCTTTCGTCGGGTCATGTCGTGGCAGAGCAGAGTTGCCGCAGAATCCCCATCATTACGCCTCGCCTCCCGGGCTTCTCTGTATGAACTGTCAATTTCGGCCTCACGTCCTCGAGAACCGTCATGGCATTAAATCTCCACTATACTCTCTTTATTTATCGGTGCCAAACGGTTCACCACTCCATCGCCTTGCTCGCTCTCGTTCACCAAACCAAAAACCCTTCTCTCCTGCAGCCATGTCTTCCTCTTCCTCCTCCGCTTCAGGCACCTCTCTCCAACCGTTGCCGAAGAACAAAGAAGAGGACGATCTCCGCTCCGGGGCGCACCCCATCTCCTCTGACAAGGAACAGAAGGGAGGAGAAGCGGAGAAGACCAAGGCCTCCCCCTCCACCAGGCTCCCGCCGAAGAAGCGCTCACGCATGTGGGCGGACAGCGAGGACGACGATGATGACGAGGAAGAAGAAGATGAGGAGGAGGAAGATGATTCCTCCGCCTCCATTGGGTATCCTCCAACGAAGCGCTTCCGCGGCTGGGCGGATAGCGAGGACGATGATGATGACGAGGAGGAGGAGGAGGCTCCAGCCGACGGCTGGGGCAGCAGCGGCGAGGAGCTTCCTGGGAGCAGCGCCGACGACCTCGACGACGGCGACGATGAGGACAACGACGACTAGTAGAATAGGACTAGCAGTGCACTAGGCACCAGATCCCTCTTTTGAGAGCCATCAGCTCTTCTTGTAAAGCTGCTCCTTTGAATTAATGAGAATTGTTCTTCCAATTTCTCCTTTCATTAATCCAATTTCCATCCTTCCGCTTGCCACACCAAGACCGATAGCGACGAATCGGGCTATTATTGTTTTTCTCGACCGTGGCGTTTTGCAGTCCCGCAGCCGATGACTATTCATCGGCTAATTTGAAGAACCAATCTCTTCTTTTCTTGCAAGCACCAAGACGGTCCAAACCTCGTACTCGTACGACGGCTTTTCCTTCCCGAGCTCCTCCCCGAGACGATCATGATGCAATAACAACCGAGGTAACTCCAACCGGCTCTTAAAAACAGGGCACCTATAGGCCTCGTTGCCCCCGAGTCTCGGCCAAAACAAAACAGAGACGAGGATACGCGAATTAGTCTGTATGGACCTGGGCTTGATCATGTCCGAGGGAGCTTCTTATGCGAGCCAGCCGATTTGAACATAAATCGGCTTCTCAAAGCGCAGAGCCTTCAAGGTGAGCTGCCCCACGAGCTTTCTTCAGCTCTTGCCGGCCGGATCGGCTCCTTTCCTTTGGTGGATCCGATGCGCTCCATCCTTGACCTGATCCGCACGTCCGTGCTGCTCTTGGCCTTTGCCCTTGAAGAGAGGATCCGAGCTCTTACACTACTCCATTGAGGAGTTCTTCCATTAGTGCTCCATTGACCCTCTGATCGTAACAGTTATTCCTCTTGAGTCGATGTCTGCTGCATCGGCTGTGCTCGAAAATTTTCGAATTTTCAGAATTTTTTGTTTTTATTTTTTACGGCCGATTGGCGCATCGGCCCCCACACTCCAATACCCATCACCAAAGGATGAGACGCTTCTAGTGCATATCCTCGTGTTCTATCCACCTGGGTGCCCCCCGAGCCGATTCTGTCAAGAGAATTGATGGTATCGGCTCTGTTGGATAACATGTCGAACCCAGGCAGAATGGTGGGTGAGGATAATTTTGGCCGATTGCTGGAATCGGCCTCCATGTTGCTTGTTCGATGAAGGTTTTGTAATGTCCCTTCATACATTTTTGGGGCCGATCACAAGGATCAGCCTCGCCATGTTTGCTCACTGACGTGTTCTTGCTACTCGTCCAGGCCGGTAGACAGGACCAGCCCAATCTCTGACTTTATCATGTTGGTGCTCTTGCTGTCGCCCACCTTGAGTGCATCGTGTAATCGTGGAGCACTAAGTGTCGTCGGAAGAACAAGCACCATGTTTGTGCCAGCCGATGTTTCATCATCGGCTTTCCTTTGCTTGGGGCGCCACTCCATTTTCCGTGGATGACCCTCTTCATCCAGGGTTCGCTGAACCTTCGCCGCCAGATCAGGCCTTGCCTTCCTCAATGTATGCAAGTATAACCTCTCGGCTTCTTCCAGGCCGCGCAATTGTTGAACCCTGCGTTTCTGGGAACGGCTGAGTCCATCAGGGCACCACCTTGGCCGGTGATACCTGTCTTCTGAATCTTCGAGATCTCCCAACCGAGGGGACTCAGCTCGTTTGCTCTGTGGCGGGAGAGGTCCTAAGCGCTCGAACACGGACACGTTGGCTGCCTCCTTCTTCTTCCGGTTGCATTCTGGGCAATTGCCGATTGTTGGCAATCGGCTCATTCCTGAATCCCAGCAGTGCCTGAAGAAAGGACAATCCCGAGTGCTCGTCCTCGTCGTCTTGCTCCCTTGCCTTTCCCTTGGCACAACGCTCGTGCTCCTCCTCATCGCGATTATGCCGACGACGTCTTCTGGCTTCTCTGGCCAGACGAACTCTTTCATCATCATCGCTGGACCGTCGGCGTTGGTCGTACTGACCCACATACTTGTTGAGGAGGTGATCGGAGAGAGGTCGCCGATATCTTATGTTCTTCACTTCGCCTCTCGTGACGTAGCGCTTGCCGTCTTGGCGGAGCCGATCGCGTGGAGCGGCTTCCTCTCGTATCTTTGCTATGAGAGCAGCCGCCCTCATCTCCATCCTTGCCGCCGTGGTGTCCAAGATCTACCATGTTGATATTGCACAGAAACCCGGCCGGCACCCCTGCATGGCACGCATACTCCACCATGTTTACGGCGGGAAAGGGGTGTGTGTCGACCTTCATGGCGTATTGGTTGAAAATCAACCGTCCGTTTTCTATCGCCATTTGGATCTGCTGCCGCCACACCCTGCAGTCGTTGGTGGTGTGGGAGAACGTGTTATGCCATTTGCAGTATGGCCTTCCGTTCAACTCTTGCACCGTGGGGAACTTGTGGCCTTCGGGTACCTTTATATGCTTCTCCGCGAGTAAGAGGTCAAAAATTTGCTCCGTCTTAGTCACGTCGAAGTCGAACCCTTTTGGAGGGCCTTGTGGCTTCACCCATTTGCAGGTCACGGGGCCTCGTCGCTCGAGTCCATTCAGCCACCGCTACCTCCCCGATCTCCCATGGCACCTTCATCTTCGTTCGCCTCAACCACAGCTCACCACCCGCTTGAATTTGTCCCGGTAAACATCCGGGTGGCGCTCGTTCATATGCGGTCAGCCTTCGCACCATGTGCGCTAACGAAGGGTAGTCTCGCTTGGGAGGCCACGTCCTTGATTGATGATGAGAGACCCACCACCGCCAACTCGATCGCTTCTTTTTCACTTATACGAGCCGAAAAGCATCGGTTCCTAATGGTCCCGAAGCGCCGGACGTATTCCGCCACCGTCTCCCCGCGCTCCGTCGTACTTGCGCTAGATCGGCAAAACCAACATCGGAAGCCTCCCGAGTGATACCGCTCATGGAACTCGCTCTTCCAACTCGCTTCCAAGTTTGGATGGAGTTCGGTGGTAACGATGTGTACCACCCGAAAGCCGATCCCGTGAGGGACCGTGAGAAGAACCTCACGCGCAACTCATCTCGACGCTGAGATCGTGCTCAGCCGTGCCAAATATCGGCTCACATGCTCGATGGAGCTGGACCCATCTGATCCACTAAACTTTGTGAAGTCCGGGAGCCGATATTTGGGTGGCAGCGGGATCAGCTTGTAGCTGTTCGGGTACGGCTTGGTGTAGCCGAACGCCTTCCTTTTTGGCATCATACCGAATCGATCTTTCGGAATTGTACAAATCTGATCCGCCGTGATGGTCGAAGGTGTCGAACCCCGAAGATTCGCCGGGTGGCATACTTAACCAGCCATGCTTGCTTTTCCGGTTCTAAGCCAACTCGCAGGAGCTGGGCTTTGGAGGTTCGTCGGGGTGGCGTACTCAGCCGGCCACGATTGCTTCTCGAGATCGGCTCCCGACGTTCCTCCCGCCGTCCCGTAGGCCGCCGATATTGCAGCACTGGTTCGAGAGTGCCCAGGCGTTGCGGTCCGGTACGTATGCGCACGTGTATCCGTGCGGGATCTCCTTAGGCGGCTCAGGTAGGAATTGGTAGTCACTAGGATCACCACCAACCTTGTAGACGACGTATGCCGATGAGTTCGGCAGTTCCGGTGCTGCCCATGCGAACGGCTGGGGTTGGAGCGGCATCTCTCTCTTGAAAGTCCCCAGAGCTGGTCCCGATGGAGAATACCGGTGGCTCGTGATTTCCTGGACGACGCGCAGAGCGACATGCTCCAAGGTGTTCACCAGGCTCTCAGAGTGGCGGTGCAGCGAATGAGCCACCATGTAGTTGATCTCCTGCCGCAGCCGACCGGGTGCGTTCTTCTCCGACGGGGCGGACAGGTCCACTCCATCGAGTGCGCCTTCAGTGTGAAACCCTTCCACCCGACGCCATGGGAGCGGGTTCGGTGGAAGGAGCCGATGAGTTCGGCTTCGAGGGTTGCCTTGATCTCGTCATGCTTCTTCTTGAGCTCATCGAGCAGATCCGCGTACGTGACCGGAGTGTCTTCCGCCATCTCGGATGTAGATGGCGATGTCGTGGATGTCGTCGACCGTCCCACCGGGCGTGCCGTAATGTGTTGACGTCGAAACCCCCGGCGGGCGGAGACGGGCAACACGGTAGAGCCGGGAACAACTAGGGCTGCGGCTGGCCCCGGTCCCTCCGAGCGACGGCCCGCAAAGCCTCCCGGTCGCACGCGCCGATGTTTATCACAAGGGCGTGCCACCCGACCTATACCTGGTCGGAAGGTGTGGATGATGCCTCGCTTAGTTTCCCGCAGGGCACACACGTAAACGTTAAATACGAGCCTCGATCGGCTCTCGAGTTATCCCGTGAATCGGCTCAAAGAGCCGATCCACCCATGATTCAGACGAGGTGTCCGAATATATGGTGGTCCTGCTTGATCAAAGTAAAGCTGATGAGATCTACGACGATTTAGGGTTTTCACCGCATAATCGGATCATCCTACTCAGGATTGGGCCTCGCGCTCGCGCACGGTGACCGTAAGCCGATCCTACACAGGGCCTAAAAACCAACACGAGGTTGATCCCCGAACATCCGTTCTAGGACTAGCAAACGCCACCCTACACGCCGCTGGATCCTCCGACCCCTTGTAAGGCCTAACTATTGCAGATATTAAACTAATCCTTGTAGAACAAGGAGCAATCGTAACGGACCAGCATCTACTAAACTATGATCAAGCGGGTGCCGCCCCTACACCTAAGATAGGTGTAAGGGCGGCTAGACATGCAAGAGTTGCACTACGAAAGCATGTAATATGAAGAACAATGCTAACCCTAACATGTCTAAGATAACTACGTTGCTCGCCATCAAAAAGGCTTCAGATACGAGCAACGCATGAACAACGTAGGCAAGCTAGGCCGCCTAGATCGCAAGATGCGATCTAGGCAGCATGATGCTTACCGGTAGAAACCCTCGAGACGAAGGAGTTGGCGATGCGCCGAGATTTGTTTGTGGTTGAACGTTGGTTGTTGTTTATTCCATAAACCCTAGATACATATTTATAGTCCAGCGGACTTTCTAATGTGGGGCGTGCACCAAACCGTGCACGAGTAAGATTCTAACTCTAAACTAGGATGTGATCTAATATGTTACAGATACACGGGCAATTAAACCCAACTTGGTATAAAAGGCCGATTCCCGTATTTCTTCCATGTATATTCTTCAAGTCCATCTTGATCGCGGCCCACCTCTGACTTGGTCAAATTCTGGTGATAACAGCCCCACCGAGGGTGAGGCAGCCGGAGCGGAGCCGGTGGAGGGCGATGTGGCCGGGGCAGAGCCGGCGGAGGGCGACGCGGCCGGTGCGGGGCCGGCGGAGGGCGACGCGGGCTGGGCCGAACAAGGCCCAGTAGGGGCAGGCGACGAGGGCGCGGAAGGCGCGTCCGGCGGAGCTGCATGGGAGACCTCGGGAGTCTCCCCATGCCCATGCACGTCGATCGGGTGAGCGGGCGACGGTGACGAGGCTGGCACGAGGACCTGCACAGGGAACACAACATCTGGAACAACATGGTCACTAGTCTAATAGGACAGGTCATAATTTCTCACATGAGCACTCATAGCCGGTTCGGTGGAAGGAAAAGTGATGATGGACTCGGCTAGGGTGGAGATATCAACGGTGACACCGGGGGTCGCATAAGGGAACACGGATTCGTCGAACACGACGTCACGAGAAATGTAAATGCGCCCGGTGGACCTATCCAGGCACTTGTACCCCTTATGCATAGGACTATATCCCAGAAAAACACACATTTTGGAACGGAAAGAGAGCTTGTGGGAATTGTATTTGCGAAGACTAGGCCAACAAGCACATCCAAAGATGCGTAAGAAGGAATAGTCGGGGTTTATTTTGAGGAGACGCTGCACAGGAGTGTCGTTGTTAAGCACAGAGGTAGGCATTCGATTGATAAGATAACACGCCGTTAAGAAGGCTTCATCCCAGTACCGGAGAGGGATGGAGGCGTGAGCGAGCAGGGCAAGGCCCGTCTCGACGAGGTGACGGTGCTTACGTTCCGCAACACCATTTTGTTGGGACGTATGAGGGCAGGACACACGGTGGGAGATGCCCGTGCGCTGAAAATACCGGTGGAGCTTGTGATACTCGCCCCCCCAGTCGGACTGAACTGCCTTGATTTTGGTGCTCAAAAGGCGTTCGACGTGTGTCTGGAAGGTGTAGAAGACCTACTCAACATCAGACTTGTGTTTGAGAAGATAAATCCAGCAAAAACGAGAGTAGTAATCAATAAAACTAACATAGTACTTAAAACCTCCGGAGGAGGCAATAGCAGGACCCCAAACATCAGAGTGGATCAATTCAAGAGGCATAGTGGAAACACGATGAGATGCAGTATAAGATAATTGGTGACTCTTTGCACGCTGGCAAGCATCACAAACCAACACAATACTGTCTGACGACGAACAAGATAAATTATTCTTCCTAACAAGAGTTTGCACTATTTTATTTGTAGGATGACCTAAACGCTGATGCCATTGCGCGGACGTGGTCTTGGTGCTGGAGAGGGCATGGCGAAACAATGATGACGAGGCTCGGCTAAAAGGAACTGGGTAGAGACCGCCCTTGCTTCTACCGAGAAGAAGAAGTTTCCTCGTGGCCTTGTCCTTGACACGAAAAAATCACGGTGAAATTCCACAAAGACATAATTATCGGAAACGAGACGATATACAGAAAGGAGATCTTTGTGGATATTTGGAACATGCAGGATATTTTTCAAGCGGAGGGAGGAACCGGCTAAAGTTGAATGACCAATGTGAGAAATTGACAAATCTGCACCATTGGCTACTTGCACGTGATCCTTCCCGCCGTATCGTTTGGCCATGTGGAGGCGCTCGAGATGACTGGTCAGGTGGTCCGTCGCCCCCGTGTCCATGTGCCAGTGGGAGTCATTGGAGCTGGTGGACGCCGAGTTGCCGGAGCGCTGGCGTGGGGGCACAAACTCAGGGTTGAAGCGGTTGCGACAGTCGCTCGCCTCATGCCCCCAGTAGTTGCACAGCTGGCACTGGGGCCGCTGCTTCTTGCGGCTGCTTCGGCCATTGCCGCCGCCGTTGTACTGACGGCGATCGTCGCCACCGTCGCTGGAGCGGTTGTTGGTGCCGCCCCCACCGTAGTTGCCGCCCCCACTGTAGTTGTTACTGCCGCCGTTGTTCTGGCGACGATCACCACCAGCGCCTTGACCGGTGCCGGGGCGCCCAGAGTTGTTGTCATAGGGGCGGTGCTGCGACGGCTGGCCGGCGGCGGGGAAGGAGCCAGGCCGGGATACTGCGTTTGCAGAGGAGGACCAGTCATCGGTCTGGGTCTGACCCGCACACAGGGACTCAAAACTGAGCACGTGCGAGTAGAATTCCGCGAGGGAGTCGGCGCGGTTGTCGCGGATCATGGAAGCCGCAAGGGGGTTGAAGTCGGAGCCCAACCCTGTGATCATGTAGTCAATGATCTCATCGTCCTTGAGTGGTGATCCGGCGGCGGCCATGGTGTCCGCCAGAACCTTGACCTTGTTCATGTACTCGCCGGCGGTCATGTCATTCTTCCGCAGAGATTGGATCTGCCGACGGATGTGCCGAATATTGGCACGGTTCTGGGCACCAAACATGGCGTGGACTGCTTCCCACACCGTGGCGGCCGTAGTCTTGCCGATCATCCGCGCAGCGATGTCCTCGTCCATGGACGAGAGGAGTAGCCCTAGGACACGCTGGTCCCGTGTCCACCATGTGGCGTAGGCGGGGTTTGCCACGGTGACCGCAAGCATCACCGGTGCCTTCGACGATGGTCTTCGCCGGCGCGGCCGTAGTGCCATCAAGGTAGCCGTGAAGTCCCGCCCCGGAGAGATTTGGGAGCGAGAGAGTGCGCCACAGCATGAAGTTGCTCCGATTGAGACGCACTGCCGGTGGTGGAACGGAGGTAGTGACGGCGGCGGTGGTGGTGGCACTGGGCGGTGCGAGGAGAGGGCCGAGGGCCTTGGAGGTTTGAGCGGAGGAGCTCATGGCGGCGGCGGCGGGAGGGCCGAGATCGGCTCGGCTCTGATACCAAGTTTGAGAATAGGTTTAGGGTTTCGTGGTGTATCTCCACCACGTGATCTGCTTTATTTATATAGACATCAACAGGTTACAATACATGTATAAATACACCTATACAGACCGTATTTTAACAGCACGCAATATCCTTTTCAAATCGTCATGTGGCAATAGAATTGATCTTGTGGTTATGAAACCACAATTCCTTCCAATATTTAGATTGGGGGCCATGTGTGATGTGGCTCCTTTCTCGGCAAAAATTGCACTTAAAAATCAAGAATTTCCTTGATCTTTTTATGGAAAATATAGGCATTCTGCAATTGGATTAGTTAGAGTGGGGGTGAAATGTGAATCTGATCCGATGGACGTTTTGACTAAGGATCTGAGCCAGAAACCAAATCGGGGGATTCGTGCATATCATATCATTTTACTCACATGTAAGTTTTGTAAAAAAAATGTGAAAAAAAGCACGCATATAGATGTTGAGTTAAAACATACCCATGTATAATTTCATTTAAATCACCATTTGCTAAGTTTTTTTGGAAATGATAATTTGGTAATGCTAATGTTTAAGTTTCAACCTTATGCTTAGCTTTATGAGTTTTTATGTATGTTAGTTTGGCATACCTTATACACTACTTCCTCAGCATCAAAATATAAGACACATAAATTTAGTCAAAAGTCATTGTTCTATATGTTTGACCAAGTTTATTGACAGACAAAACAAGGAGGCGGTGTTTTGGGTCAAAGGTGCATATGAACCTATTATTGATTAAATAATTTAAAAACAAAAATCTAAAATGTCAAAAAAACTGAAATAAATTTTGCATGTACATTCTATGTCCGTACACAAGATTTCGTTTGAATAGAACATTTTATATGGCATGTTTAAAAAAAGGACTTAATAATTAATGGTCCCTCACACCTTCGGGAATTCACAAGGACTTTCTTGACATCTGATAGTGGCGCTGAAATATGTGCTCCAGAAATATTTTATTGGTATAGTGGAAGTAGTGTTTGAAGAGACAATTATGGCATGCTTCTGGATTATGCTTGATATTGTCCCTGCATGGTCTATTCGAGCCACTGAATTGTGGCACCTGTCTCTCTTTGTGTCCGTCAACAGTTTTGTATCACCGCCCACATCATCGTTCGACGATGTATCAATAACATTTTTGTAGAAAAACTCGATCGAGCTAATGTGGCTCATCTAGGTAAACATTAGACAAAATGGTCTTATAATTATCACTCAATATATACGTCGACGCAAATGGCTGATAGGCTGATAGATGCGGACACAATCCGCCTAGACCCACTACCATGCTAAATTTGGGTCAGGAATGGCTCGGTCCACGCACCTCGGTTTGTTTCTACCGTGCTGCTGGGTCAGGTATTTTGTGTCATCCTATTCGCTCGGATCATAAATTCATAATAGACATCCTCTCTCTGTTTACCGTCGAGGCACCGGAAAGGATAACCTAACAGAAACGGTGTAATAGACAAAGTGAGTGTTTTCAAATAGAAAAGCCCAAGCAAGAACTTTACAAAAGCTACGGCGCCGCCGCCCCGTCCGCCGGCGAATTGGTTTCTGCGCAGCACTAGTATATTGTGGCTATATACACTAGTGCATCATTTACAAGCTCTCAGCTGCTCTCACCTTATCTTTCACAAACGGTGTTGCTTCCTCGTGTTCGCCAAGACGGCCTGATTAAACTTTTGCTAGCCGCCAACTATTCTCTATGTTATAATTCTCGTTCGTTCGTTCCTCCCTTTGTTTGGTTGCGCTGATGCCTAGGTTGGATCGGTTGCGCCATCGGTTCTGCCACCTTCCACCTCTCATTGCCCATTTCCAGACCTTCAGCTCCTACCACCAATAATGCGGCTGCCCTATTAATGCAACTGCTAAAAACGACACATACAGCTTTATCTAAAACAATTAAAGGGGAAAAGGACAGCTTTACAAAATCTCTCTACTGTATGTGTTCCTCTCTTGTTTTTTCAATTGCTGAATTCGTTTGAGAGCCTCTCTGTTCCCAACTCGAACAGAGCAGCAGCAGGAACTAAAATAGTAGGAGAGAGGTCAGTGATGAGCAGAAAGTTTGGGTTTTTGAAAAGATTCTGCCGCCACTCAATCATGCAAGTATCATCATCATCATCATCATCAAAGGCGCTTTGCTCGTTCTTTATTCACATGGCGCTGCATTGATTCTTTCTCCTGCCGCTGGTGTTTTGTTAAAGCAGTGAGGGAGCAGGAGAGGTCAGTGGAGCCGTTAACCTTAATGACACTCCTGATGAGATGTTGTATTGTATGTCTAGGCCATCCCCAGGAATGCAGGGCCAGGGCACATGCTGTGTTTGGCTCCCGAGAAAACCTATGCGCGGCCGAGTCGAGCATGCTTCTTCTTCTAGTGTGTAACCCTGTGATCTGCATCCCCACTTGGACAACAAAATGTCATAATGCCAACATAGATTTTGATTTGGTTGTGCAGCACAAAAGGCTTCTCGGTGGATGGATTCAGAGGATAACTAGCTGAAAACGACCTGGAGGAAATCTTTGTAGAAATGCGCGAGACCTTTCTCGGAGGGAAAGGAAAGGAGAGGAGGTGAATGGGCGGCGGGCACGCGCTTGACAAGTCGCTGCCGCTTGCCCGTGGAATCGACGGGCAACGAGCAGCAGCATCGGCAGGAAAATGCAGGCAGCGACATTGCCGTCGCCGTTGCCGACCTTGGATGTGAATGTGAATTGCCACGAGATAAATGACGCATCGGACCGGGACCGCCCGTACGTGCAGGATTTCCGGGTTTCGGTCTCTGGTTCGTATCAGCGTGGAGCTGGATCGATTCACACTTTCACAGTAGCAAAAACCATCTCTGAAATGTCGTCTGCCACTGCATCCTGGTCTGTCAGCAACGGAATGAATTCTGGTTTCAGAGAGATCGAGGAGCAACTTCGGCGAAAAATCGCAGCGAATCATGCTTGACTTGGACCGTGTCCAGACTCCAGAGTCCCGATTGAAAGATATACAAATCTACGGCATGCACACGGTGGATTCCAGTCTTGTCTCTCCGTTCCCCAACAGAGGCAACCAGCCAGCGGCAGTGCCATCATGAGCAGGAACACTCTTGGAATGAAAATATTACAGAACTTTGATCGATCGGCGCAACCTTCTACTCATGATGTGGTACGGCGTGCCAGCAAAAAATAAAATAAAATCCAAGAATGATGTGGTACGGTGTGCCAGCAAAAATAAAATAAAATTCATGAATGATGTGGTAGCAATTGGAATCTGCGAAAGCAACGGGAAGCAATTTCTGCGAGAGAAAATGTCGACCTAAAAGCTGAAGGCGACAGCCTCAACTCACTCAAGCTAAGGCGCTGCTTGCCTGCCTGTTGCCGTGTGTTTCTGGATGATCTCCTTATTCAATTGCAAAACTCAGTTGTTGATTAAGTAGTTCAGCTGCTTTTCTTTGGATCAAGAGATATAGTAGCATCGTCTTATTTATCAATGAGCGCAACCTGCAACCGCCAATAATTGGTCATCGAGAGGTGTGTTCATTTTTCTTTTCGTTTTCTTTTCTGACGAAACAGCCCAAATGAGCTAGCTACAGATTGACGAAAATGAGCCGGTCACAAGGGTTGCAAATAGGACCGAAGAACAAAGTTTTTTGTATTCAAGAACTTGAAGGGTGTGGATTTGGAGTAGTAGTTTGGATAAAGCTAGGCTTAAAATTCTTACTGCAAGTATACCTTTTTTTCTGTCACATGGCAAAACCAAGAAGGGACCAAGAAAGAGAGACCCTGGTGACGGAGGGCCACAATTCTTCTACGCGAAATTGTGGTCTTTGCCAACTTTGCAAGAGGAGGCCGGAGACCGCGGAGCATCAAATGTTCAAATGTAGGTACTCCCTCCATGTTTGGAGAGTCATAAAGGAGTGGCTTGGTTAGCTGATTTCGACACCTCTCAATGGAATAGGTATGCTTCGGTTCAAGAATGGTGGTGCTCCATCACCAGAGTCCATAGGCCATAGCCGACGGCGTAATGGGCTCTCTTCCTTGGTCCATTTTGTAGCAGTCAATACCCTACTTTAAAGGATAAACCTAGCAGAAAAATTGCCGGCTTCATGAAATAAGTATGAGGCGTCCTAAATTGCGCCAAGTATGCCGAGGCCGTGAAGTGTAATAGTCATTGTAGTACTAGTAGCAAGTACAGATATATTACAAAGTACTGGTAGCTACTCCTAATTTGCTGCTGCTTAATTACATAATATGGTGACATATACACATCAGTATGTATTGGAGTATTGCAACACTAGACGTGTAATGAGTACACAACTTTGCCGTGAGGTCAGGGGTGTAGTAGTATATGATAGGGTTTACTTGTAGTCTTTGTCTTTTGACTTTTGCGACGACGCAACCAAGAACCCATGCAGCAGTTGCCTCTCGTTTCTGAGCTCCTTCCTCTTTGACAAGTTCAGGTAGCAGACTGATCGTGAGTTAGCAGTAATGTGATCGATGGCAACTGGGATTAGATAGATAGAGCACATTCGTGTCACGAGTGCATGATATGGAGATGAAAGTAAAGGCAGGGAATCTTCCCCTGGCCGTTGGTTGGGCTGTCTATGCTATACACGCACATATATGCTATTCTTCCATGGATAATTAATCGGAGTAGCTTCCTCTGGGATTAAAATAGATAAGTCGACGGTAGCTTAGCTTCCTCTGGAATAGATGTTGATATGTTAATCAAGGTGTTAGGAGCTGGTCCTGGCGAATTGGGCGGCTGCTTTTGTGCTGATAAACCATACCAAACCAAACCAAACCGGCCGGGCATGCTTGCAGGAGACACTGGGTGCTGTTTGGGAATCGGAATTCGGACAATGCCTGCCTCACAACGATGAATGGATGGCTCATGGCTACGGTGCGAACCGAAGGGGAATGGGAATCTTTTCCATGGCTAGATCGTCCCCACCTTCGCCTTCATCGCCAATTATAGGAGGAATCAACGTGTTTTCAGCTGTTGTGTATGCTAGCTAAGGCTATGGTAGGCAGCAACAGTACTCCGGCATTGGAATTTTTTCTGTCTTTCTACAATACACACCGGAAAGTTTCGCTGTGAACAAAAGGTGGCAGCTCCTCGCCTAAGCCTACTTCAGTATTTTCATCGATCGGTCGGTTGAGCCTTTGTCATTCCATGAAAACAGGTACTGCCGCCATAGTACTCCAACGAGTGTTTCTATGGTCATGTGGAGAGAGCGCGCGCACGTGCTATCAAAGGCAATTTCACTGCTCTACAGAGACACTCGCAGTGCACGTTTGCAGCGTGGCAAGGGCACGGGAATTAATTTTAAGTCGTTGGAGCGTGATCGTGGACTAGTTTCTTTCCCTTCTAGGGTAAGCACTCCTGGACTTGCAGCGTTGAAGGGTCAGTTTGGGTGCCGGCCCAGGTTACATGGCATGGCCCGTCTTGTACTTGGGCTCCGAGGAGCGTCAAACTTTCATCCATGGCCGTCTTGTGGGCGTCCACAACGACCTACCCCAGAGAGCTCGAGAGCCCAGTCACTATTTCTTTTTGAAAAAAATACAGGCGTACGTTGGAGGAAGGCAATCTAGATTTTCTTCGGCCTCAGAAGAGAAAACATGGTGGAAAATGTGGAACGTCGAGGTTCCTAGCAAGATTCGAGTTTCTCTACGGAGGCTGGCCCACCAATCTATTCCTACTATCTCAGTCCGACATCATCGTAATATAACCGCCACTTTTGAATGTTGTGTCACAATCGCGATATGTAAAATGCATCTATATATTTCTGTACCTAGTCAAAGTTCAACTAGTTACTTTGAGACGGATGGAGTGGTGATTTATTCATATATAAAACTAGACCATGATGGCACGCGCCGCGCCCGTCCGTAATTATAATGAAAGAATAGGTAATTCCACAAATATCAAAATACACAAAATACATAAGCTACATTTACATTAACTATACAAATTTCTGAGAAACTCTACAAAATTTTAAGCATGCCTTAACACATATGAGGTACATATTTAAAATATCAAATGATTTGAAATGAATACCAAGTAATGCTAGGAAGCATACTAGTCTATTCTTTAAGGTTCAAATGGTCAACCCAAAAAACATTGACTTTGAATACAAATTTCTATTGAGCGCGCTCAAGGAAACAAACAATCCATATTTCTAAGAAACTCTACAAAATTTTAAGCATGCCTTAACACAGATGAGGTCCATATTTAAAATATCAAATGATTTGCATGCCTCATGAACCTCAATATCAGAAATTGTTGTTTGAGTGCAATCTAGTGCCCAAAACAAATATACGTGCACATAAATCATCTACGATGTCATAAAGTAATGAAAGAATTCCTTATGACATATGGATGAGCAAACACATAAGCACAACCGAACCAAGATACTAAAAATTACTAGTTAAATGCCCGTGCGTTGCTACGGATTTTATGTTTTCTCGCAACATATCAATACAATACATGTATAAATTCATGTGTATGAAAAAGCCATAGTATATTGCAAACCCCAAAAAATTCTACCTTGCTTGAAGTACTTTTTTGATTATCGATAGTAGTTGGCATTGTTTAAATATGAAATAAACACTCAACTAATTATTTTCTATTAAAAAATATTTACTCTTTGATTCCTTAGATATTGACGTACAACGTTTGGGATATTTTCTTCATGTTTGTCAAAGTTCTTAATTTCACATGTGTTTTTCAGATTATTCTAAAGCCCTTGCAACTTTTATATGAGAAAAAAGACATTAGATATTGAGGCGAACATAATTTTAAAGAAAATAAAATTTGATATACACTTTGCAGAGTGAGCTCACCCAACTCATTCCAACAAGTGAGTCCAACACTTGTATCAAATTTTTTTTTTTGCATGGATGACAACTAAATACCAATGTGTCTTGCTAAATTTGATTGGAACCAAGACCTAAATTAAATATTATATAAAACTACAGACACACATATTTATAGTAAGAAGATTGAATGACATGCATCGTAGTGAGTTAATTTTGACCATGTCGTGCGTAGTTGAGTGCCCGTGCATTGTCATGGCGTACATAACTTATCTACTTTTAGCAGGACTGCCATCTCCGCATCCTCGTCGTCAACCCAAGCTATCTAGTTTCAAAATGAATCCGATCACCCCGTTCTCCTTATCGATCTCATGCTACCAATCATTAAAATTCCATCACCGTCGTCCTTGTTGATCGCCGACCATCAGTCATAAAACTCACCCGAGCTAGACTAACACCCAAAAACATTAACTACATATTCACAAGGGGATTAATGAATGAAGATGCATATTTCACAATTCATGGTTCAAATTGTGACTTCAAAATATTTCAGATCCGGGTAGGATAAAAATGTGTAAAATAGGAGTAACCATCATCATTTAATTATGTACATCTAAAAAATGAGTCAAACAGTCACTCTGAGAAAAAATTATCGGGATAGAAGATGTGAGACAATCCCAATCAGTAGTTACACGACAAGCATCCACCAAGAAAAGATTTTCCCACAAGCAGTATGTGGAGCTTCAGTAGTAGTGATAATCTTCTCTCATTCTTGTTCTTCCTCACTGCATGCCTGCCCTTCTCCTCATGCTGCCACAAAAACAAAACAGTAATAGTTCACTACAACAACCAATTGGATCAAACTCGATGACAATTCTTAAAGCCGTCGATTATTTATTGTGAAATCCAAAAAACAGCCTTGAAGAAAAAATTATTGCTACGCAAAGAAAGAGTGTAAATAGCGAATCAAACGGTATCGGCCAATGGCCAAGAGCAACATTAGAAAAGCGAGAATCGGCATAGTCACTCATTTCCATAGCCCATGACTAACATTGCACTCATGCCTCGGAGTTGTGGAAGTCTAGAAAGTTTCACAATAATTTCTTAAGATTGAGAACATAAAGTTAGCGGGGTTATAAACACAACCAATTAAATCAAACGAAGAAATAAATCTTTATTAAACAAGGACCTACCAAGTCACACAAGGTATAAATTCATAGCCATTGGAAAGATCAACATTGCTAACCATATACTTCTATAATAATAGCACATAAGTGTAGATCGATCTAATCTTTACTATTATATTGGAGTTGGTCGTAGGTCATACAACGCGTTTGGTGAAGGAGATTCGGATCCTCTGGACCGTTCGATCTGCATCCGATGCACGAGTAGTATTGTCTTGTGTAATTACGAATATCTGCCACCGATAAGTGAAAAACAACGATTCACCCAGCGCAAAAGGAAGCCCGACCTCCTCCGATGAAACCCTAGGTCCTGCTGCGGCCCCTCACGTCCCTCCCCTGCACCAGCCGCCGCCCTCACATCTCTCCCCCGCCCCAGCCGCCCGCGTGTAGGCAGAGCCCTAGCAGGACTAGACTACGGTGTGCTTGTGATGGTCGTGGCGGCGGCGTCGGTTCGTGGCTGATTGGAGGGAGGAGGTGCGCAGGCTGGCCTGGCATCCATCCCGCCGGCGGATCCACGAAGGCAGCACACGACTGTTGTCGATCTGGGTACCAACCGCAACGACCCCCTCCCACACCCCACCTCTACCTCTCCACCTTCTAAGCTGATGTCTCCGTCGTCAGCCTTTGGTGCTGCCTCTAGGAGAGGATCCACGGACAGGACGGCCGCTTGTGGGTGGCTCCCGTCGCCATTGTCTACGCGACGCTCACCTCCTCCACCGCGTCGTTCCTAGACAGTCCACCGTGCCATCGCCGACCGACCTCGAGCAATCTAACACCCTCTCCGATCTTGGCAGGGATACTGCATACAAGACCTGCACTCTATTTTTATTTGACTAGCAACCTGTTGTTTCTTCTTTCCGGATGCCAAGCGAAGAGAAGGGATGAAGATGACCGCAGAGGTGTGGAGCCTTTTGTTCACATTCGGAGGAGAACCCACTAATTGATGGCCTTAATTTGGATCAGATTCTGGTGCTAATTCCTCTAAACGGGCTGGGCTACTAATGTGTTGGTTTCATATCAACATGGTACCATGTAAGTTACTACTATAATCAACTCCAAGTTTTTTTTTTCGCCCACCCCTACTTGAATATATTACAGAATTTCAATGTTCCCCATGGTTTCAACGAGGGTGTCAACAGAAGTTGAGGATTCAATGAAAAACTGAGCGATGTGGATTTTTGCAGCTAGCACACTGTAATTGTGGTAACAGTAAGTTTTACTTCTTCAAACATCTTCTGTTTTACACACATAGGTAACTACATATTAATATATTATTCTACTGCAAACATGTGTTTGTGTTAGCACCTCAACAAATTTAGCGTTGATCTTGTATCAGTCATTCTGTAACTTTTGATTTATCCAGGTGCTTGCAGTATTTGCACTGTTGAGTGCAAACCAGTAAGGACGTAGTGGTGAAGAAGGATGTGGTTGCAGGAGAATGGAAAGATCTACCCAGCTTCTCTTAGGCACGCATTTTTTGTTTTATGGTTTTATTTTTGCTTTGTATGTACACTCTTTTCTTGTATTGCTTTACCCTGACTCTGAAGCTTCTTGTCCTTGTAGGATTTTGAAGAACCAAACCATTAAATGCTGAATGAGATGGCGAGGTCTCTGATAGGAGCAGCCTCCGCGAAGGCCATCACTGTCACGGCCTGATCTCCTTTGGGGGTTCAGTACTGGCGGCGTCGCTTGGTTTGGGACATATAAGAAGAGCAGAGCCACTGCAGATTGGCTCACAACCTTGTTAATTAGCCGCGTTTCTAGGAGGGAGCTGCTCATGGCCTGGGCGCTCGCCAAGGAGGTCGCCGCCATGGTAGAGCCGTAGAGGTTGCCATGGCGCACCAGAAGCTGGTCGGGATCGATGCCTCGTTCGCCACACAGTTTGGTATGCCCGTGCTCAACGACGAGGAGCTGCATCGTGGTCATCTCAAAGAAAGACTGGACCTGGCCTCCAATAGGTTCAGTTCTCTTCCTATTCATCATCGACACTACTTGTAGTTTCTACCTGCACTTTGCACGCATGTGGCATGTTCCTGTTGATACGAATATACCCGCACTTTGCATACCTACTGGAAAATCGTTGATTCTTCAATTGAGTTCGATTATCAAGCTGGCGGTTTACCCCTTTGTCAAGTTATGCTACACATACCAAACACTACTCATACTGGGTGTATCGAGCCATGCTACTGCTTTGTCGTGGTTCCTCCCAATTCAGCATCCAATCTTTCCTTAGGCAAGATAAAGTAGTTATTATCTGCTTTCTTTATTTACCAGTACATCTCTGTTGCTGCTATTGATCATGTGTTTAAGCGTGTGTTTCTCTTTCTAAGGAGAAATAATTTTAGGATCTGAAGAGCCACACTGAGTATATCAAAGCAGCTTCCAGGAAGAAAATAGAAGTGAGTATATAATGTAAGTCATTAAGATGGGCAAGTGTGTTCAAGTGCATACTATTGGATTAATCCACTCCAATCACCATGGCTAGGTTAGTGTGTGGAGTCTTCCAATTCACTACGTTTTCGGCCTTCAGATTTCTGTTCACCACAAGCTCAATTTTCCATACTTTGCCTTCAGATTTTGTTTACCACATGCTGAGATTTTCTTTGTAGATTTTGGTAATGGAGTCAATTAACATTAGTCCCGCAAAAATCTGATAAGATCGTATGCACATTTTTAAAAGTGAGTCAAAAGGTAAGTATTTGGTGCTCCATCTGTTCCATAATGTAGTAGGAGTATGTTTTCGCAAACTATTTAATTTGCCAAAACATGCTACATTATGAAAATGAGAATGTATCTTTTTAGAAAATTTCTATGTCCGTGCTCTCAAATGAAGTTCTAACTAACAAAATTTATTGATCCTTATAAGGTAGTTCTCGGTAAGATTTGTTGAGCAGTCAGTTTTGCCTTAGACTTAAAGATATGAGAGAACTATCTCCAAGAGTGCATTCATACTCTTTATTGTACAAGCTGATGGGTACATGACATTTAATTTCTTTGCTGGTTATGTTTGTGTTCTTAACAAATGGATCTTCCCTATTGTTAATTCTTATATTTACAGTGTCTTAAGCAGTAGCATCATAGCAGCTAAGTACCTTTCCATGATAAACAAAAAAATGTTGTGCACAACAAAGATGGTAAAGGAAATGCACCTTCGAGTTTTTTTATGTGGCCAAGCATGCCGCTGACCAGCAAGTTTCTTGCAGGATTGATCTGCGAAATGTACTGCATATCTTATAATGAATATTTTTTTGCACGCACATATATGATGAACTTAACACTCTTGGACATGTTATTCTATAATTTAAGTAGATATGGGTAATCGAGGTGTGCACATCCTCATTTATTCGAGATGAATTTCTAATGACATTTTAATCATCTTGCCCCGGAATGGCACCTGACTGAGACTGGACAGTACAAGATCTTTGAATAAATACTGCCGCTTTTTTGAAATAGTAAAACTGAGAGCCTAATAGACATATCTAATACTTCAAACTTAAATACTCGCAAACATGCACACCCTAGAACTCCAAATTACCCTAAAACTCCAAATGTCTGACACTCACACCCCCAAGTTACATTTCTCAAATAGAAAACCATGTGAGAGCAGGGTGGGATGGCTGCTTCTTTTCATTGAATGCTATCAAGCAATTTTTTCCATGTCATGTCTCATTTTATTTTTATTTCATAAAAACAATTAGATCGATCTACACTTATGTGCTATTATTATAGAAGTATATGGTTAGCAATGTTGATCTTTCCAATGGCTATGAATTTATACCTTGTGTGACTTGGTAGGTCCTTGTTTAATAAAGATTTATTTCTTCTGTTTGATTTAATTGGTTGTGTTTATAACCCTGCTAACTTTATGTTCTCAATCTTAAGAAATTATTGTGAAAACTTTCTAGACTTCCACAACTCTGAGGCATGAGTGCAATGTTAGTCATGGGCTATGGAAATGAGTGACTATGCCGATTCTGCTTTTCTAATGTTGCTCTTGGCCATTGGCCAGTACCGTTTGATTCGCTATTTACACTCTTTCTTTGCGTAGCAATAATTTTTTCTTCAAGGCTGTTTTTTGGATTTCACAATAAATAATCGACAGCTTTAAGAATTGTCATCAGGTTTGATCCAATTGGTTGTTGTAGTGAACTATTACTGTTTTGTTTTTGTGGCAGCATGAGGAGAAGGGCAGGCATGCAGTGAGGAAGAACAAGAATGAGAGAAGATTATCACTACTACTGAAGCTCCACATACTGCTTGTGGGAAAATATTTTCTTGGTGGATGCTTGTCGTGTAACTACTGATTGGGATTGTCTCACATCTTCTATCCCGATAATTTTTTCTCAGAGTGACTGTTTGACTCATTTTTTAGATGTACATAATTAAATGATGATGGTTACTCCTATTTTACACATTTTTATCCTACCCAGATCTGAAATATTTTGAAGTCACAATTTGAACCATGAATTGTGAAATATGCATCTTCATTCATTAATCCCCTTGTGAATATGTAGTTAATGTTTTTGGGTGTTAGTCTAGCTCGGGTGAGTTTTATGACTGATGGCTGGCGATCAACAAGGACGACGGTGATGGAATTTTAATGATTGGTAGCATGAGATCGATAAGGAGAACGGGGTGATCGGATTCATTTTGAAACTAGATAGCTTGGGTTGACGACGAGGATGCGGAGATGGCAGTCCTGCTAAAAGTAGATAAGTTATGTACGCCATGACAATGCACGGGCACTCAACTACGCACGACATGGTCAAAATTAACTCACTACGATGCATGTCATTCAATCTTCTTACTATAAATATGTGTGTCTGTAGTTTTATATAATATTTAATTTAGGTCTTGGTTCCAATCAAATTTAGCAAGACACATTGGTATTTAGTTGTCATCCATGCAAAAAAAAATTGATACAAGTGTTGGACTCACTTGTTGGAATGAGTTGGGTGAGCTCACTCTTCTGCAAAGTGTATATCGAATTTTATTTTCTTTAAAATTATGTTCGCCTCAATATCTAATGTCTTTTTTCTCATATAAAAGTTGCAAGGGCTTTAGAATAATCTGAAAAACACATGTGAAATTAAGAACTTTGACAAACATGAAGAAAATATCCCAAACGTTGTACGTCAATATCTAAGGAATCAAAGAGTAAATATTTTTAATAGAAAATAATTAGTTGAGTGTTTATTTCATATTTAAACAATGCCAACTACTATCGATAATCAAAAAAGTACTTCAAGCAAGGTAGAATTTTTTGGGGTTTGCAATATACTATGGCTTTTTCATACACATGAATTTATACATGTATTGTATTGATATGTTGCGAGAAAACATAAAATCCGTAGCAACGCACGGGCATTTAACTAGTTGTTTTTATGAAATAAAAATAAAATGAGACATGACATGGAAAAAATTGCTTGATAGCATTCAATGAAAAGAAGCAGCCATCCCACCCTGCTCTCACATGGTTTTCTATTTGAGAAATGTAACTTGGGGGTGTGAGTGTCAGACATTTGGAGTTTTAGGGTAATTTGGAGTTCTAGGGTGTGCATGTTTGCGAGTATTTAAGTTTGAAGTATTAGATATGTCTATTAGGCTCTCAGTTTTACTATTTCAAAAAAGCGGCAGTATTTATCAAAGATCTTGTACTGTCCAGTCTCAGTCTGGTGCCATTCCAGGGCAAGATGATTAAAATGTCATTATAAATTCATCTCGAATAAATGAGGATGTGCACACCTCGATTACCCATATCTACTTAAATTATAGAATAACATGTCCAAGAGTGTTAAGTTCATCATATATGTGCGTGCAAAAAAATATTCATTATAAGATATGCAGTACATTTCGCAGATCAATCCTGCAAGAAACTTGCTGGTCAGCGGCATGCTTGGCCACATAAAAAAACTCGAAGGTGCATTTCCTTTACCATCTTTGTTGTGCACAACATTTTTTTGTTTATCATGGAAAGGTACTTAGCTGCTATGATGCTACTGCTTAAGACACCGTAAATATAAGAATTAACAATAGGGAAGATCCATTTGTTAAGAACACAAACATAACCAGCAAAGAAATTAAATGTCATGTACCCATCAGCTTGTACAATAAAGAGTATGAATGCACTCTTGGAGATAGTTCTCTCATATCTTTAAGTCTAAGGCAAAACTGACTGCTCAACAAATCTTACCGAGAACTACCTTATAAGGATCAATAAATTTTGTTAGTTAGAACTTCATTTGAGAGCACGGACATAGAAATTTTCTAAAAAGATACATTCTCATTTTCATAATGTAGCATGTTTTGGCAAATTAAATAGTTTGCGAAAACATACTCCTACTACATTATGGAACAGATGGAGCACCAAATACTTACCTTTTGACTCACTTTTAAAAATGTGCATACGATCTTATCAGATTTTTGCGGGACTAATGTTAATTGACTCCATTACCAAAATCTACAAAGAAAATCTCAGCATGTGGTAAACAAAATCTGAAGGCAAAGTATGGAAAATTGAGCTTGTGGTGAACAGAAATCTGAAGGCCGAAAACGTAGTGAATTGGAAGACTCCACACACTAACCTAGCCATGGTGATTGGAGTGGATTAATCCAATAGTATGCACTTGAACACACTTGCCCATCTTAATGACTTACATTATATACTCACTTCTATTTTCTTCCTGGAAGCTGCTTTGATATACTCAATGTGGCTCTTCAGATCCTAAAATTATTTCTCCTTAGAAAGAGAAACACACGCTTAAACACATGATCAATAGCAGCAACGAGAGATGTACTTGGTAAATAAAGAAAGCAGATAATAACTACTTTATCTTGCCTAAGGAAAGATTGGATGCTGAATTGGGAGGAACCACGACAAAGCAGTAGCATGGCTCGATACACCCAGTATGAGTAGTGTCTGGTATGTGTAGCATAACTTGACAAAGGGGTAAACCGCCAGCTTGATAATCGAACTCAGTGAAGAATCAACGATTTTCCTGTAGGTATGCAAAGTGCGGGTATATCCGTATCAACAGGAACATGCCACATGCGTGCAAAGTGCAGGTAGAAACTACAAGTAATGTCGATGATGAATAGGAAGAGAACTGAACCTATTGGAGGCCAGGTCCAGTCTTTCTTTGAGATGACCTCGATGCAGCTCCTCGTCGTTGAGCACAGGCATACCAAACTGTGTGTGGCGAACGAGGCATCGATCCCGACCAGCTTCTGGTGCGCCATGGCAACCTCTACGGCTCTACCATGGCGGCGACCTCCTTGGCGAGCGCCCAGGCCATGAGCAGCTCCCTCCTAGAAACGCGGCTAATTAACAAGGTTGTGGGCCAATCTGCGGTGGCTCTGCTCTTCTTATATGTCCCAAACCAAGCGACGCCGCCGATACTGAACCCCCAAAGGAGATCAGGCCGTGACAGTGATGGCCTTCGCGGAGGCTGCTCCTATCAGAGACCTCGCCATCTCATTCAGCATTTAATGGTTTGGTTCTTCAAAATCCTACAAGGACAAGAAGCTTCGAGTCGGGGTAAAGCAATACAAGAAAAGAGTGTACATACAAAGCAAAAATAAAACCATAAAACAAAAAATGCGTGCCTAAGAGAAGCTGGGTAGATCTTTCCATTCTCCTGCAACCACATCCTTCTTCACCACTACGTCCTTACTGGTTTGCACTCAACAGTGCAAATACTGCAAGCACCTGGATAAATCAAAAGTTACAGAATGACTGATACAAGATCAACGCTAAATTTGTTGAGGTGCTAACACAAACACATGTTTGCAGTAGAATAATATATTAATATGTAGTTACCTATGTGTGTAAAACAGAAGATGTTTGAAGAAGTAAAACTTACTGTTACCACAATTACAGTGTGCTAGCTGCAAAAATCCACATCGCTCAGTTTTTCATTGAATCCTCAACTTCTGTTGACACCCTCGTTGAAACCATGGGGAACATTGAAATTCTGTAATATATTCAAGTAGGGGTGGGCGAAAAAAAAACTTGGAGTTGATTATAGTAGTAACTTACATGGTACCATGTTGATATGAAACCAACACATTAGTAGCCCAGCCCGTTTAGAGGAATTAGCACCAGAATCTGATCCAAATTAAGGCCATCAATTAGTGGGTTCTCCTCCGAATGTGAACAAAAGGCTCCACACCTCTGCGGTCATCTTCATCCCTTCTCTTCGCTTGGCATCTGGAAAGAAGAAACAACAGGTTGCTAGTCAAATAAAAATAGAGTGCAGGTCTTGTATGCAGTATCCCTGCCAAGATCGGAGAGGGTGTTAGATTGCTCGAGGTCGGTCGGCGATGGCACGGTGGACTGTCTAGGAACGACGCGGTGGAGGAGGTGAGCGTCGCGTAGACAATGGCGACGGGAGCCACCCACAAGCGGCCGTCCTGTCCGTGGATCCTCTCCTACAGGCAGCACCAAAGGCTGACGACGGAGACATCAGCTTAGAAGGTGGAGAGGTAGAGGTGGGGTGTGGGAGGGGGTCGTTGCGGTTGGTACCCAGATCGACAACAGTCGTGTGCTGCCTTCGTGGATCCGCCGGCGGGATGGATGCCGAGGCCAGCCTGCGCACCTCCTCCCTCCAATCAGCCACGAACCGACGCCGCCGCCACGACCATCACAAGCACACCGTAGTCTAGTCCTGCTAGGGCTCGCCTGCACGCGGGCGGCTGGGGCGGGGGAGAGATGTGAGGGCGGCGGCTGGTGCAGGGGAGGGACGTGAGGGGCCGCAGCAGGACCTAGGGTTTCATCGGAGGAGGTCGGGCTTCCTTTTGCGCTGGGTGAATCGTTGTTTTTCACTTATCGGTGGCAGATATTCGTAATTACACAAGACAATACTACTCGTGCATCGGATGCAGATCGAACGGTCCAGAGGATCCGAATCTCCTTCACCAAACGCGTTGTATGACCTACGACCAACTCCAATATAATAGTAAAGATCATCCATTTGTACAACAAATCTGGAGAATGGGAAAGGGAATTCAAAAGTAAAAAAAAATCAAAGTTTCTTTCCGTAGATAGCAATGGAAGGATTGGAAAAAGACTATGCTTTGTGTAACCAATCTAATGAGGCTCGAGGAAGATTTAATTATCTCATATGGTACCATAATACTGATATTTCTTGTTGCAGACCTACTAAATTGATGAGCAAAATATTCATTTAGGAATTGTGAAAATGAACCAATAAATGAAGCATGCGATCATTTGAATTGATCTCAACCAACAAATCGTCTCGATAAATTAAGTTAATGGGGTAATTCATTTCATGGCAATGTCAATTTCTGGACTGTCATTGGTACGCAAGCTACCTTGTGTCCCTTATAATTCAGCATTCAAAATTTGTACAAGTATAAAGAGAGCATACCCTTGAATCGGACAAAAGTCATATAGAATAATAAACCACTAAATAAAAGAAAATCACTTACCAATATGATTATTTACTTTGTTAACAAACATGACTTTCATTACCCGTGAGACAATATGCTATGGGTGAAAAATCAAGTTTCACACGCTCTAGATGTGCCTTTATAGCTTCTCTACACTACCTGATATGGAGGGAGGCGATTTTGATAGATGAAATTTGATGCAGTAAATAGTAATAAAAGGTCAGTCATACAACAATCAATTATAAATATAGTGTTTTAGTAGATGCCAAATTTGAACTGAGGCTAATAATGCAAGGCTGCAAGCAACATACAAATTATAACTCTTGCAGAAGAAATAGAGGGTCTTGGGACCAAATTCACATGCCGTATGTAATATCCCATGTTTAGAGACGATCGAGGGGTTGAATTTAGAAAGGGATATGCATTGCATCGTAAAATCTGGAGAAATTTCGCGCTTTTAAAGAAAAACTGCATCGAATGGGGGGCAAGTTTCTCTCTCGACACCATATAGGGTTAGGGTTTCGAGAGTGCGATAAACTTGGACCTCAATTAACTCAATTAGGGTTTTCGAGAAGAGAGGGAAACAAATTCCATTTCAACTTAAGTTGTATGATTGAATTGTAACATGTTGTGTTTGAATTTCAAAATTCAAACATTAAACAAAAATATTATAATCCAAATTTGGGTAATTCAATAAACAATTGAATAAATAAAAAATTGAAACAATAGTAATTATAAGTAAAGCTCATTAGAGAAAACCTTGAGCTTTATTGATTACCACACAATATACATTGTAATTTACAATATTCCAATTGGATTATGAATATTACAATACATTACAGAGATTGAATAATGGAAAATGGAATAGGAAAATTACAAGTTAATGTAAATGGCTAAACTAGACAAATAAATCTTCATAAATAGCTTGATCAACACTTGATCCAGCTCCTCTTGATCATCAAATGTATCCCTGCAATCAAAGACAGAAAACAATAAGCAAAATTAGGCCAAGTGGTAAAACCACTTGGCAGGTTAGCAAATAAAGGTAAATAGAGAGGATATGATCAGGGATCAGCCGAGCTGATCCAACAGCAGCAACACAAGTCCCAACCAGAGCACACAGGCAGCTCATAAGGCCTATTGCATGTCCAACAGCACACCTAGACCTGGGGAGAGTCACCAAGTGACCAAGCAGAGCTGTCGACCAAGGGAGTGAAGAGAGGCAGAGTATAAAACCTTTTCACAGCCAAGAACCCTAGCAGCTCATCGATAGAGTCTCCAAGGGTAAGAACAGCAAGAACAGCAAGAACAGGAAGAACAGCCAGAGTTGTTCAACCTTTCCAAAAACCACCAGAAATTAATCAAGCCAAGCCAGCAGGAGGAGCAGGGCAAGCCTTGACCAATTCCCAGAAGCAAAACCTCTACATCAGCAACTAATCTAGGAGCTGGAGTGAGGTATACCATATGATCATGAGCAAGCACATGCTTTGCTCATAGATTAGCATACACATGCATCCCAGAAGCAAAGAAGGGTAGAAACCCTGTTTGTATCATCATGTGGCTGCAAAGCCATTTGGTGCCAGCAAACAAATGACCTAGTTAGAAGGAAATCACCAAGGGAACATTGGTTTTGTCAACACAGTGACATAACCAAAGAAATCCATCATGGATGGATCCTATCTAGTCAACCAGAGTCACAAAGCACACATATAGCTTGCTAAACCATCAGATTATTGGACAATTAATTGTCCAGTGTTATTTCAACATCAAATATCCTAGCAGCCCATGGAAGACTACCAGGAATAGTGCACAGAAGCATCCAATAGAGGTAGGAGCAACCATTTCTAGCAGATAAAGTCTGCTAGTGACATAGGCATTCCCAATGGGCCTGCCGAAGATGGTACCCGGGGTTTACTGAAGGCCCACGAGTCGATGAATACGAAGCTCGGAAGCCCAATTAGTTGTTGATAAGGCAAGACATAATTGTATTAGGAATAAAGACATTTGTAACTTTACGGGTCGAACTCAAAGAGTCTCCCGGAATCTGTACACTTGTGTAATACGAAACCCTCGGCTCCGCCTCCTATATAAGGGGGAGTCGAGGGACGAAGAGAGGATCGATTTCACTGTCAACACAACCCTAGTTTTCTAGCAGTCGAGTACTTTTCTGGCTGAAACCCTCGAGATCTACTTGCCCTGTACTTCCAACTAAACCCGAGTCTACAATCCGTAGGCATTGACAAGTTAATACCTTGTCAATTGGCGCCGTCTGTGGGAATTAGAGGCGACAAGGAGCTGATCTCGATGGCACATTCAAGATCGTTGACATCGTCGGTGGCAAGCAACGCGATGGACGGAGGTAAACGGATCGAAACTGATCTAGTCAATTTTGTTCCTCACCCACCCTCCTGTTTGGATGCATATGTGTATCTGGAGGAGCCCATGGAGATGACGTTCGGAAGGTTCTACTTCCGCGTCGGAAAAGAGGGATGACATCGTCTCGAGATTCCGATTTCGTCGGGATCATCGGTGGTCGGTTCCGATCTTTCGGACTCATCGTCTCAGGTGAGCGACGAGGAGATCTCGCCGCCACGCTTCGTCAAGACCGCAGCAAGCGAACAACTCGCCAAGATCTTCGGCGCCATGTCCTTCGAGTCGTCTGCGGACTCCAGTATAAGCAGCGACTCAGAAAGCGTCGACAGCTTCAGCTTCATCGACAGATCCACTTCTGACGTGGGAA